>NC_087200.1:35564941-35864941 GCF_015104395.2 Macrobrachium nipponense
TCGAAGGAGTCTGTCCTCTACAGTAGAGACCACGCCCAACGGGAATGGGTTCACTGCCTTGAGGACTGGGAGTGTACGAATACTAAACGTTCCAGGCCTATAAGAGCCCATTCACTATTTTCCGCCACGGAAGAGGAGGTCTCTCTTCCGTTCGCCACGAAATTGGTGGAGAAGGCTCTTCAGGCAGTCCTCAAGGATGAGCCCCTTCCGCAGTTGAGAGAGTCGGAGCCAGTTCCTTTCGTCCCACTCTTTCCCGCCTTCGGAGAGTTATGGGAAAACCTGCCTGCTACTTTCACGCAGGGTAAACTCAAGCCGGACTGCGCTATGGACCAGTTCTTTTGGTGAGAAGTTGCCTAGGCTGCCGGACTCCCTAATCCAGGCAGAGTTCGATGCGGCGACTAGGTTTGGCAGGTCCCTTAACTCTATCATAATCACGGAAATGGCTGCACTGACTTATGCGAACGAACCGCTATTTAAGATCTTAGCGAAATCACAATTTCACACGGTTTTGCTAGACGCTTTTGACTTCTTCCAAGCCAGGAAGAACTGTCGGAAGCATGTTCTTCAAGAGTGTACTATCAGGCACGAGCCTAATAGACTCTTATCTGCCAGCATGTGGGGAGCGGATCTCTTCCAGAGTCAGCAGTGAACGAAGTTCATCACGAAGCTGCTAGACTCAACCAGAGCCTTAGAGCTGGTGGGGGGCATTTCCTCTAAGAGGAAACAGGAATCCGTTCCTACTGCTGGCAAGAAACCAAAGAAGGCTGGTAAGAGATTCCAGCCATACAAAAAACTCCAGCCTCAGCAGCAGTTTGTGCAGGCGGTCCCAGTCACCCAACAAGGACAACCTGCTACAGCTAAACAAACTCAGCCGTTTCCTCCTGGGTGCCCCAGCAATCCCAGCCTTCGACCTCCTATGCCATCTCGCCTGCCTTTAACCCTGCTTATGAGGTTCAAGGCTACTCTCAATCGAGGGGTAGCGAGAGGTTTACTTTCGTCACCGTGGCGCAGGAAGGGGCGCAAGGAGTAAACAGTTCAGAGGAGGGCGTGGTGGCCAACCCGCCCATCAGCAATGAGGTTCCTCCAGGTAGGAGGGAGGCTGTCCTTTTTCCGCCACAGGTGGGGGTTCAGCAGTTGGGCACAGAGCATAGTGTCCAAAGGATTAGGCTGGAGCTGGATCCAAGATCCTCCTCCAATCAAATCATTCCATCAGCTACCGTCAGAGGAATTGATAGATTACGCGGAAGAACTCCTTCAGAAAGGAGCTATTGCGAGAGTCAAGCATCTAAAATTTCAAGGTCGCTTATTCAGCGTGCCAAAGAAAGGCTCAACAAAAAGAAGGGTAATCTTAGACTTGTCAAAGCTAAACTCTTTCATTCGCTGCGACAAGTTCAAGATGCTTACCCTCTCGCAAGTAAGGACCTTACTGCCGCGTGGAGCCGTCACATGCTCCATCGATCTTACAGACGCATACTATCATATCCCTATAGCCAGGCACTTCCGCCCATTCCTAGGATTCAGGCTAGGAAATCAGACATTCTCATTCAAAGTGATGCCCTTCGGTCTGAATGTAGCCCCCAGGGTATTCACAAAGATGCAGAAGTGGTTGTACAACAATTGAGAGCTCAGGGAATCATGGTAGCGGCATACCTCGACGATTGGTTAATCTGGGCACCAACAGTCGAGGAATGTCTCAAAGCTACCAAAAAAAGGTAGTTCACTTTCTGGAACATCTGGGTTCCAGATAAACAAAACGAAATCCAGACTTGTTCCGGAATCTCGTTTTCAGTGGCTGGGAATCCAGTGGGATTTGTCCTCCACAATCTATCAATTCCAGTAGCCAAACGGAAGGAAATAGCAAAATCTGTCAGGCAATTTCTCAAGTGCAAAACAAAACGTCAAGAAGAAACCAGGAGAGAATCCTAGGGTCTCTTCAGTTTTGCTTCAGTAACAGATATCCTTCTGAAAGCAAGGCTGAAAGATATAAATCGAATTTGGCGGTCAAGAGCAAACTCCAAATATCGAGACAAGTTGTCAGTAATCCCACAGATCCTCCGCAACCAACTACGGCCTTGGTCAAAGTAAAGAACTTAGCCAAAAAAGTACCCCTTCAATATCCCCTCCCAGTGTTAACCATTCCACACGGATGCATCCCTGTCCGGGTGGGGGGATACTCTCAGTTCAAACAGGTTCAGGGGGACTTGGTCAGTTTCAATTTCGCCAGCTCCACATAAACGTGTTGGAAGCAATGGCAGTATTTCTTACTCTGAAGAGACTGCTTCCCCCGAAGAAGTCTCACCTAAGGCTAGTTTTGGACAGTGCAGTGGTAGTTCATTGCATCAACAGAGGAGGGGTCCAAATCCAAGCATGTGAATCATGTCATGATAGCCATCTTTGCATTAGCAAACAAACACAAATGGCATGTCTGCCACTCACCTGGCAGGAGTAAGGAATGTGATAGCAGACTGCCCTGTCCCGTCAGTTCCTCTGGAATCAGAGTGGTCTCTGGACGACGGGTCATTCCAGTGGGTAAGCCGGAGAGGTCCCAGGTCTCCAAGTGGGATCTCTTCGCCTCACAAGCGTAACCACAAGCTCCCTTCCCTTGCTATGTGGCCCCCACCTGGACCCTCTGGCTTATGCCACGGACGCCCTGTCGTTGGTTGGATTGGAATCAGTGGAGGAGAATTTACGTTTTTCCTCCAGTGAATCTTCTCCTGAAAGTCCTAGACAAACTAAGGTCTTTCAAAGGGATAGTAGCTCTGATTGCACCGGACTGGCCCAAGAGCAACTGGTATCCACTTCTCTTGGAATTGGGTCTCCGACCTCAACGGATCCCCAATCCCAAACTATCACAATCAGTACAAATGAGGACTGTGTTCGCTTCCTCAGGAACTCTCCAGACCCTAACTTTATGGACTTCATGAAGTTTGCGGCTATAAAGATGCTAACATTGATCCACAGAATATTCTCTTCCTGGAATCAGATAAGAGGGAGTCAACCATCAGACAATATGACTCAGCTGTTAAGAAATTAGCATCTTTCTTGAGAGAATCGAACACTACAACCATGACAGTTAATTTGGCTATATCCTTTTTCAGATCTTTATTTGAAAAAGGTTTAGCAGCTAGCACGATTACCACTCACAAGTCGGCTTTGAAGAAAATCTTTCAAGTAGGTTTTCAGATAGATTTAACTGAATCTTATTTCACATCTATCCCTAAAGCCTGTGCTAGAACTTAGACCTTCTCAGAGGCCTACTACAGTTTCATGGTTCTTGAATGATGTTCTCAAACTAGCTTCAGATACTGACAACTCTCTTGTACATTCATAATGCTCCTGAGGAAGACTCTATTCTTATTAAGCCTAGCCTCAGGAGCAAGAATTTCAGAACTGTCGGCTCTATCCAGAGATGCGGCCATGTGGAATTCCTCCCATCAGGAGAAGTTCTACTTGCTCCGGATCGTAGCTTTTTAGCCAAAAAATGAAGATCCTCTTGCAAGGTGGGCTCCTTGGAAGGTTATCCCACTTCCACAGGATCCTTCTCTCTGCCCAGTATCAACCCTTAGAGCCTTTCTATCTCGTACTTCTTCTAGATCCTCGGGTGCTCTCTTCATGAGAGAAAAAGGTGGTACTTTGTCAGTTAAAGGTATTAGGCAACAAATCCTTTACTTCATTAAACAAGCCAACCCTGAGTCATTCCCAAGAGCACATGATATCAGGGGAGTAGCCACCTCCTATTAACTATTTCCAACATATGAACTTTGAGGATCTTAGGAAGGTATACTGGATGAAATCCCGACAGTCTTTAAACGGCATATTTCTTTAAAGTCCTTGGAATCTTTAAAGTTTCAGCAGTAGCAGCGGGAAACATAGTTTCCCCATGAATACTGCTTAGTAGTTGTAGTATTGATCCAGGTCTCCTTTCTACCTAACTTCAACCAACATGCCTCAACCCTATCACCAGGCTACTCATCATTATAGCCTTAGCCGTTGTGTGTTATAGTGGTTTGTCCCTTATTTTTTTGCTAGGGACAACCACATGGGTACTGATATGTACCCCAGTGGTCCTAACCTTATTTTTATGCTAGGTTAGGCCACAATATGTTTGTGTAAAATTTCCATTTAACTTGTGATAACTTCAGTCACAATGTGTTTGTATATATTTGAATTACTTGTTTTATTTGTATTAAATGATGGAATTGAGTGTACCTACCCTTATTTTTTATGCTAGGTAGGACACATGTATGTATATATAATTGTACTTATATGTTCTAATTAAGTAAATTCAAACATTTCCTTATTTTACATGCATATTTATGATTTTTGTTACTACCATTTAAGTACTTTAAGTTTATAAACTAACATTCTGTTATTGATTACTGTAATAAGTTAGTTTAAGTACTTATTTTGTATGCTGTATTTGATTTACTTATATTATATCCATCATTTTAATATGTTTTTCATTTTTCCCTTTTCCATCTTGTCTGTTTCTCTGGTACTCTTTCATAGGCCGACACGAGCTGAGCCAGAAAAGGGATTTTGACGAAGGAAAAATCTATTTTCTGTGATTATTGGCTCGTGTCGCCCTATGAAACCCATCCCTTTTATGGTTTGTTTTTCCCCCCCTTGCAGGACAAGATGTATTTATGTTTTAATTAAGGATGACGCTAGGGGCGCTGCTGTTCCGTGGCGTCCTCTAGTAGTAGTAGTAGAGGCTGCATCGCCCGTTGGTATCAGCTCTCTCTTTAGGGGATTCTGATAGGGAAGTTTAATGGTGTTTGTCTCGTGGTAGTGTTCCACACTCGCCCTATATCATACCGACACTCTTTTTAAGAGTGAGCGAGTCAGTCTTACTGACATTTTCTTAATTTTGTTTTTTTCTCTGGTAAGTTTTAGGATAATTTTTACCTAGAAAGATGATATTAAGGATTACTTTCATAGGGCGACACGAGCCAATCACCCAGAAATAGATTTTTCCTTCGTCAAAATCCCTTTTCTGGGCGATTGGCTCGTGTCGCCAGCGAAATCCCACCCTACCCATCCCTTCGCCCAAGATTGTCTGCTAACTTCAGGATGGACCACCAGAGGCGCAGCAGTCGGCAGCATGGGATGGAGTAGTAGTAGTACGAGCTGCTCACGCTGTGGGTCGGCTTCTCCTCGGAGGGTTTTGTAGTGGGAGATTTCTATTGGCATTTGGCTCGTGGTAGTGGTCTCACTCGCCTAGTGTTCATACCGACACCCTCTTGGAGGGTGAGCGAGTCAGTTATACTGACCTTTTTCTTTATTTTATTTATTCTCTGGTATGTGTTAGTACATTTACCCTAGAAATAATAGATTAAAGGATATTTCGCTGGCGACACGAGCCAATCGCCCAGAAATAGATTTTTCCTTACGTCAAAATCCCTTTTTTGTTCCTGAATTGCAATGCAACAGACTGAATTTTATATAAAACTAGATTAGTTTTTCTTACAAACCCCATTCACAGAATGAGTGCCCTCCTAGCCCTACTGATCTCACAACTTTGTATTCAGAATACACAAAAAGTAGAGCAGGAGGGTCATGATTGTTCATTATAATTCTTTTAGTATTTGTTATTCAAGAGAGTGTAGTGTCTGGGGACGTTTGAAGACCACAGTCATATAAAAGTGATCAGTTTGAGAAACTAATTTTTTCCATAAAAAAATTTAGTATTTGAAAGAAGTAGTTTTATATCATATTTTATCAAATTTGCAAACTTTGCACAGTATGTTTTACCTTGAAAATTTGTCCTCAGATATGTGCATAATCAGATTGTGAGTGTGCTCACGGCATCAGCCCTTACTAGAATGTTTGAAAAGCGAAGAAACTATGATTTTCGTCACCTTTTGGGAGGCACAGAGCGATTGCTAGATCATCTGCTGAATCTCTTGGATTCACATCCTTCTTTTCTGTTAGGGGCAATTCAATGTCTACCTCTGAATACTTCAGTCCGAGACACCATAACTAGTACTATAATTCAGTATTGCTCGAAAATTAAGGTAAGAACTCATATTAGTATATAAAAAGTATACGTATTAGCAGTAGAAAACTTCAAAGTTTTTTTGTTCATTGTTATTCATTTATTTCCTGAACCAGTCAATATCTTGAACAAAACATTTCAGAGCCAGGTCTGTTACATGGTAAAAATCCATAGTCAGTATTGTGCCCAGCATCAAATATTAGTTAACAATGTACAGTTGACCCCCCACTGCGTATTGGCAGACTCTGGATTCAGGGACTCACATATTTGCAAATTTCTCTATGGACCTTATATACCCATTATTTGTGGGAAATTCACGTATTTGCAGTATTTTTCTATGAGAAATATCTACAAATTACTGAATCTTCTTGTCAATTTCATGATTAAATTATTTTTTTGTGATAAAACTATTACAATAACCAGGTCTAAGCATTTCTCATGGGTTTTTCTTGAGTTTGAACCAACAAAATGGGCAGTTTTAAGCATTTTTATAGTCTGTAAGTATTCATGGATCCTAGCTATTCACGGCAGGGTCTGGTTCGCATCCCCCGTGAATACGGGGTGTCCACTGTACTTAAATGAAAGAGGCTTAGAATGACCCATATGATTCAGTGACATGCTTTGATATACATGCCTCATTATATATACTGTTTCTTTCATACTAAATAAAGTTATAGTTCATCCTTTTTTATATTAGAAAGTTATGTACAATTTATACACATTAGGTTATTCATTTTTAGGCTGCATATCAAATTTTTTGTGAAGAACCAAAATCTTTTTACTGTATGTAAGATAATGCTGTAAGAATAATTTTCTTGTCCTCATCTAGGTAAGTTAATCATCCACACAAGATGAGAGATAGCGTTTGTGTTTGATGAAAAGAAGATTAGTATTGAGTTGGAGAAACATTGGATGAAACTATTTTCTGTATACATCTACTCTTGCTTCTCCATGGTCTTTAAGTTGACAGAAGTTTAAGGGCTAACTATAGACGTTATTCTTCTCAGGCATTTGTTTGCTATGTTTTACCCTTTAGAAAGGAAATTTCTTGTCTTCATAAGGATGAATCACACTTACTCTCATGTATGTAGCCGTATGTCTTTGAATAAAAGCCCACATTTTAGCTACAGTGATCCATTATATGCTTGCTTTTTAAGAAAGTATACCAGGAGATCCTGGATTGCTTTTGAGTATTGACACCAGTGTGAGAACTGCTAAACTGACATAAATTATTTACGAAAACACATTTAATGCTTATGACCCACTTTATGGTTATATGTGGATTGATTTTCAGGTCTCAGCAGCAGAAGTCATCCACATTCATGGATGGACTTTGATGAGTTAGACATTTCTTCAGATTTCATCCTAGACTTTAGTGGATCACAGAGCTCTTGGTCATCCTTGCATTTTTGGGGATTCATGTTGACAAAGTTGTTTACTTATGCCCACGCATATCTCTGATGAGGCATCACAGAGGTGCAAGACAAAGGCCTAGATTTTCTCTTCTCTTCACCAGACATCTTGCTCATTGATATCCAAGAACTCCATCTCTTGGAACTCAAGGCTTCAAGACCTGCCTCATGTGCATAGCTGTAGCAGTGCCATTTGCTTCATAAAAGTCAAGTTAAAATATTTTATGAAGTTCTCTGTTCTTTGAGCGTAATGTACCTAACTGCACATGCGGTGCATCTAGATTCACACATTTCCCACTGTTTCAAAGGCATTTATGAGTAATAATAGTTACAGAGTGCTCAAAATTAAAACTTAACCTTACTGGACGGGTAAATATATCAATATGCAGCTCATCAGGCTGGGTAAACTTTGAGATTGGCCAAAAAAAAAAAAAAAAAAAAAATCAATGGGAAAATGAAGATAAGCAAATGCACATGGTGAAAGAAAAAATAATTATAACAAATTATTCCTACCTTCTACGAGAAGTTGAAAGTGACTATCCACAACCCCTTGTGGGGCCTCTTTATCAAGACAGTCATAAATTTTACCTACTTATATATGTTTTTTCTAATAAATTTATTTTATTTGGTATAATTTTAATTATACTCTGACAATATCAAAACATAAGAAATAAAATCAGTAACAAATTCCTAGCATTTATCAAAAATTTTTACCTAAATTTACCGAGAGTGAAAATACAGTAAATTTTTTTGTCTGTTTTTCTAATATATTTTTTTGCATTTCTCTTTGCAAAATTACTTTTACAACAGACATAGTATTGTATTAGAAAAGAACTAAAACCAACAGCAGCCATTTGGTATATTTATGAGCCAAATTTACAAAAAGACATCACATGAAACAGAAAGCCACCACATCTCTCCCCCCCCCCCCCCCCAAGTTAAAATCACTACGAAGCTTGCATGAGCCACTGAGTCTGATTTTAGTCAGTGTAAAATTTGCCATTAGGGAATTTATGGGCTATAAAAGTATTGGCACCTCTTTCCCACCCGATTCTTTCCAAATCGATGGTGCTTCATATTGTTTATCTACGGGATCAATCCATCCACCACCCCAAACCTGTTAATACTACTCCCAAGGAGCAATCTGGCCATTAAGGGTTAAAATAATAGAAAAACTTAACCAATCTTTTCAAGATTTTAAACATACAGGTGGCCCTTGGTAGGCAGCAGGGGTTCCATTCCTGGCCACCGACGCTAAGTGATTTTTGCCACTAAGCGATTTAAAGCCTACGGCCACCGCACACCTTCTTTTGAAATTCTAGACCAGTTAACAGCGCCCTAGACCAGTCAAACAGAGCACCGTAATCCCGCGATGGCGCAATAAGTAAAATTATATTTATACAGTATAGTACTCTAGAATTTACTGTACAGTATACATTATAGTATTATAAATGCTGTAAAGTGAAAAAAACCTTGCTTTAATCCTTTGAGTGTCTAGAGTATGTAAAAATATAATAAGGTCTTATACAGTGTACAGGTAGCTGTAGAGTTCAAGTTACAATAATTCGTCTTATGATAATATGATTTTATATGAGAGACCAAATTACAATAGCCTAACTTTATCCCATCTTCTAGTTACTTAAGTTCAAAAACAGCAAAAGAGAATGATGAAAGTATGGTTTTAACATTATACTGATTGCATAAACATGTACAGCCACAAACAACCGAACGAGAAACTACTTTTTTTTTCTAAGTACAACAGACTTGGATAACATCCGTTTGGCTTGTATTTCAATCATCGTACTATAGTGCACTATTACCATAGTTGTTATAGATGACATTATGTAGAATAGAACTGAAATATCTTAATGTAATAACTTTATTCGTTATAGATCAAAGATCAATATAAAGATCAATCAGGAAATATACTGTTAAATTTAAACCTAGTTATAACAGAAGCTGAGAAACTGTTCAAGCTGCTAATGACTATTTCTGGGCTCAGCTCGTGTCGCTGCGCGAAATATCCTTTAATCTATTATTTCTAGGGTAAATGTACTAACACATACCAGAGAATAAATAAAATAAAGAAAAAGGTCAGTATAACTGACTCGCTCACCCTCCAGGAGGGTGTCGGTATGAACACTAGGCGAGTGAGACCACTACCACGAGCCAAATGCCAATAGAAATCTCCCACTACAAAAACCCCTCCAAGAGGGGAGGCCGGACCCACATAGTGAGCAGCTCGTACTACTACTACTCCATCCCATGCTGCCGACTGCTGCGCCTCTGGTGGCCATCCTTTATTCAAGTTAGCACCCACGAGTCGGTTGTGATATTTTTCCTCCTCGTGTGTTTTTTTTGTGCCCTTTCATTGGATTTTCTATTATGGAGCGTGCAGCTATCGCAGCAGCTAAGTTAAGTACTCAGTATTTACGGTTAGTTTTGTTTTTTCCGGCTGAGACAGTATTTGCCGTGTTTTTAGGTATAAATACGATCTCGGGGTCGGAAGCATGGCAGCATGGTTTTCTGCCTCGTGATGGGCTCGTTCTTGGTCTCCCATACCTAGAAACATCCCCTTATTTATCTTCGCTCTTTATGATTATCCGCTTTACTTAGGGTACGGTCTACTCAGGTTTGTCATGCATGCATGTATTTACCTTACTTAGGCTTCTTCTATCCAGACCCTAGTCCAGGTTCTTAGTATCGGCTCTGACTAGCTTTTGAGTGGTAGACTTGCCTTCGGGTTAGTCGTACACTCCTGGATTTTTTCTCCTGCTATATTGTTTTCTTTCTTTCATTTATTTATTTATATAACTGTGTATTTTATTATTGTTAGGTTAGTTAGGCGTCTGGCTTAGCCTAGGTCCTGGCTCTTTGAGCCTATACTACCGCTCATCAGTTCGGTTGCTTCCCTATAGCATCTCTCTGATCAGTTGGTTCGGCCAGTGGGCTTATTTGCCTCCGCTTTTCAGTTCAGTATGCTTCCCGATAGCATTTCCCTGATCAGTGGTTGTCCTAGGCTTAGTTGTCGTTTTTGGTCTTACCGCCTCGTGGTCACTTCGTGATCACGGGCCAGCCAGACGCCTGTCCAGTCATTCTTCCCCCCCTCCCGCTCTTCCATAGAGTCGGGCGGGGGCGGGTCGGTCTGCCCATGCTCGCTCCTCATACCCGAGCCTGCCTCCCTCTCTCCCCTCAGGCGGAGGGGCTAGGGAGTCGGGACAGACCCAGACTGGTCTCGACCTCTCCGGCTTCTCGGTCCGGCCGGTGGTACGGAGTGGGGGGTACTGGCCTTGCCCACCCTCCGCGCTACCTTGTCGCTCCGGGCTAGCTTGAAGCTTGTATGTCTCTCGCTCTTTCCCATCTTACTAGGGCTCCTTCCTGATCGGAGTCCTGGTATCCAGCGGAAAGTTGTTAGTCCACCCAGTAGGGTGGACCGGAGCATACAGTGGGTCTCTACTAACCTTACCGTTTTGCTGAGTTACTACACTCCGCTACGCACTGGACTTAGTCCGGTTTGCTTGTGTGTTAGGTTTAAGTTATCTTTTAAGTTTATCTTAAGAACCTTAAGTTAAGTATATCTTAGTTTTACCAGACCACTGAGCTGATTAACAGCTCTCCTAGGGCTGGCCCGAAGGATTAGATATTTTTACGTGGCTAGGAACCTATTGGTTACCTAGCAACGGGACCTACAGCTTATTGTGGGATCCGAACCACACTATATCGAGAAATGAACTTCTATCACCAGAAATAAATTTCTCTGATTCCGCGTTGACCGAGACGGGAATCGAACCTGGGACCACCGGATTGGCAGCCCAGCTCGAAAACCACTCGTCCAGCGTGGAACTCTTAAGAACCTTAAACCATCCCCCTCCCTTACATATCTTACCGGATCTCTCCGGAATTATAGCCTATTCAGGCGATGCAGGGAGGGGTTATGCCCAAATTTTTTCCGAGCTCCGGCATGCATCGGAGCTCTTCTGTCCTTTAGACTGTAAGTGATGTTTTTAAGATACTCATGTGTCTCCCCACTTACAGGCCACCAACTGTGAGCATCCGGGATGTTCCGCCACACTTCAGGACCCTTGTGGACACGAAGTTTGCCGGTCCCATGCTCCATGCGCGACTCCGCTCGGGGACATCCAGGTCTGGTACCATGAAACGTGTACCATATGTTACGATCTGGTGAGCCAGCTTTTGGAAGGGGTAAGTTTTACATCTCCAGTAGCTGCTCCGCTTCTTTTTTAGCGCTTAAGTTTTCATCATATTAACTTAAGGCAATTAATTTAAGTTATACTTTAAGTTTTAGTTTTAAGTGATTCTTAAATCTAAACTACGCTTTCTCTTCCAGGCTCCGGCGGTAAGAGATACCGCACTGGCTACCCTGCGGGCCTGGGTCGGCGGTTTTGGGAAAAACGCCGCCAAGGGACAGCCCTACATCCTAGAGAAGCGGTTGGCATTACTAATCTTCCCCGGAGGCAAGGCGACAGGATACGGTCGACCCGGTAGAAGCGGATCGACTATCGCCTTCCATTCCAACAACAGCTGGCCCACCTCATTAACTGAGCAGGACCAGGATATCTCTACGGATGTCGCGACCCTAGATATTAATGTTGAACCTATGGTAGGTATAGACGACCTGTTGGTCGAGGTAGGTACGGTGGACACCCAAGGGTCACCCTTGGGCGTAACTGTTTCTTCTACTCCTGCAACCTCTCCATCCTTCCAAGGCTTTACGGGTGCCGAAATATATTCTCCTCCTGGTGCTTCGGTTAGACCTAAGGTCAAGTCTAAGGTGATGACTTTGACTAAGACGTCGTCGTCGTCTAAGAAGACGGCTTCGCGGCTTCATCCTCCTCCCGTAAGTCTCCGGCTGGGAATACCCGAGCATCCAGGTCTAAAGCTTCTAGCTCCGGCTCTAAGTCCTCGAGGAGTAAATCCTCCAGAGAGAGATCTCGCACTCCGGCAGAATCACCAGTTCCGCTACCTTTGGTTCCGATTCAGAGCCTCCCCTCCACCTCCGCAGCAGCTCCGGCTTTGGACTCCAATGCTGGCCTGTTGCAACAAGGTGGGTGACCTGGTTGGGTCCTTAAAGAGTAGCATGGAGCAAATGACTCTCGTCTGTCGGACAGGATTACTTCCCAGGACTCCATTATAGCCGGGCTGAGAGAAGCTCCTCTAGCCTCTCCTCCACTGTCCAACACGAGTGGATCCCAACTTCCTCCGTATGACTCCACTACCTCAGTTCTCTATGAACAATCCGTGGAGAGTAGCGTCATACGCCCCTTCCAGGACGGTCTCATCTCTATACCGGAATTTGGGACTCGAAGAATAGAGGACTTCGAGTTCTTCCCGGAAGACCTCCAGCCTCCGTTCATAGGCTACGCAAGGCTTACGCCGTCGGCTATTGGTGCGGGACGATAATAGGGTAACCGAAGGAAGACAGTCCTCTACTCACGAGACCAGGCTCAGAGAGAATGGCTCAGGTGTTTAGAGGACATGGATTGTTCTAACACCAAGATACAACCATTTAAGAGTCCCTTTACCATTTTTACAATGGATGAGAGTACCCCGCTCCCGTTCCTAACCAAGATCGCGAGGTCGACCATCCCAGCGGCCCAGAAGGGGGAACCTATACCGCAGTTGAAGGAAGCGGATCCCACTTCTCCGTTGCTCCCCTCAGTTGGAGAATTGTGGGAAGACTTGCCGAATACATTCTCAGCCTGGCAAACTCAAACCGGCTGTGCTATGGAGTCAGTTTTGGTGAAAAGCTACCCAGGCTCCCCAGATAGCCTTATTCAGGCTGAGTTTGATGCAAAAATCGCGTCTAGCCAATTCTATGGCTATGTCCTGAGGTAGCTACCATGGCTTATGGATCAGAACCGATTTTTAAGCTCATGACCAAAAGCCCTGACTCAAACGGTACAGTCAGATATGTTGAGTTTGCCACTGCTCGGACGAATTGTAGGAAGCATGTCTACAAGAGGCAAACCAGTTCGGCATGAACCGAATAGGTTACTCTCGTCTAGCATCTGGGGAGCAGATCTCTTCCCAGAAGCTATGGTTAAGGAGGTCCAGTCAGAGGCTACCAGGTTAAACCAGAGCCTTAAGGATGTTGGGGCCTTTCGGCTAAGAGGAGGCAAGACCTGACTCCTAAAGGTAAGGGACAAAAGAAACCCAGGCGTTTCCAACCTTACCCAGAAGAAAACAACTACGCTTTCCTCAACAAGTTCCAACAGTACCGTTAGTGCAGACAGCCCAACCCTCCACTTCTAAAGGTCAATCACAGCCAATTATGTGATATCCCCTCAGCCTCAGCCCTCACCTCTTACGCCATCTCTCCAGCTTACATCAAGCCTTCGAGAGTCAAGCTTCTCAGAAGTATGACCGCTCGGGTAAGGGAGGTAGAGGTAAGCGTTCCTTTCGTGGGAGAGGATCGGGAGGCCCCTTTAACAGGGGAAAGCACTTCAGAGGAGGCCGAGGCGGTTACCAGAACCAATGAAGAACTTCAGGTAGGAGGGAGGCTGTTTCACTTTCGCCACCGGTGGAACTTCCAGCAATGGGCTCAGAGCATAGTGTCAAAAGGTCTGGGTTGGAGCTGTTGACGAACCCACCTCCATCCAGACCTTTCCGTCAACTTCCTTCCAAGGAATTGACAGAGTACGCAGACGATCTCCTTCAAAAGGAGCTATAGCGAGAGTCAAGAGATTAAAATTTCAAGGTCGCTTGTTCAGCGTGCCAAAGAAAGGCTCACAAAAAAGAAGGGTAATCTTAGACTTGTCCCGCTTAAACTTAGCCTCCGCTGCGACAAGTTCAAGATGCTCACGATCTCACAGGTGCGGACCCTACTTCCCCGTGGGGCCGTCACCACCTCTATCGATCTTACAGACGCTTACTATCATATCCCTATTGCAAGACACTTCCGTCCGTATCTGGGTTTCAAGATAGGAGACCAGACATTCTCCTTCAAAGTAGTTCCATTCGGACTCAACGTGGCACCCAGAGTGTTCACGAAGCTAGCGGAAGTGGTAGTGCAACAACTCAGATCGCAAGGGATCATGGTAGTAGCGTATCTCGACGATTGGTTGATCTGGGCCCCAACAGTCGAGGAATGCAACAGAGCTACTCTGAAAGTGATTCAGTTCCTGGAATATCTAGGCTTCAAAATAAACAGGACCAAATCAAGACTCACTCAGAGGTCAAAAACTTCAGTGGCTGGGCATTCAATGGAATCTAGCATCCACACTCTGTCGATTCCATCAACCAAAAGGAAAGAAATAGCAAAAGTCAGTCAAGCAATTTCTAAGTCACAAACTAGCGTCAAGGAGAGCCCAGGAAAGGATCCTGGGTTCTCTCCAGTTTGCATCAGTGACAAACGTCTTAATGAAAGCCAAACTGAAAGACCTAACCAGAATCTGGCGCTCGCGAGCAAACGTCAGGTCCAGGGACAAAACTATCCTCAGTGCCTCTGATTCTAAAGAATCGACTTCGGCCATGGGCGAGAGTCAAGAATTTATCAATGTCAGTAAACCTTCAGTTCCCTCCACCAGGGGTCACCATCCACACAGACGCGTCCTTAAGCGGCTGGGGAGGGTATTCCCAGGTCAAAAAGGTTCAAGGGACTTGGTCACCTCAGTTCCGTCAGTTCCATATAAACGTACTGGAGGCAATGGCAGTGTTCTTGACTCTAAAAAGGTTACGCCCACCCAAGTACTCCCACATAAAGCTAGTCCTGGACAGCGCAGTGGTAGTACATTGTATAAACAGAGGAGGCTCCAAGTCACGGCATCTAAATCACGTCATGATAGCCATCTTCTCCCTGGCAGACAAGTTCAGTTGGCATCTTTCCTCCACTCACATAGCTGGAGTAAGAAACGTCATAGCAGACGCCCTATATCCCGATCAGTACCCCTAGAGTCGGAATGGTCACTGGACAACAGTTCGTTCCAATGGATCCTTCAAAGAGTCCCAGGGCTACAGGTGGACCTCTTCGCATCACAAGCGAACCACAAACTACCGTGTTATGTAGCCCCCAACCTGGACCCTCTGGCCTATGCCACGGACGCCCTGGCTCTAAGACTGGGAACAACGGGAGAAGATTTTACGTCTTCCCTCCAGTGAATCTCCTCATGAAAGTATTGAACAAACTCAGGACATTCAAGGGTCAAGTGGCTCTAGTAGCCCCAGACTGGCCGAAGAGCAACTGGTATCCTCTAATTTTGGAGCTGGGCCTTCGTCCTCTTCAGATCCCCAGTCCCAAGCTCTCCCAGTCAGTGCAAATGAAGACTGTGTTCGCTTCCTCAGGGATTCTCAAAACCCTAACTTTATGGATTTCATGAAGTTTGCGGCAAAAAGAGATGCGAATATTGACCCTCAGAATATTCTATTCTTAGAATCCGATAAAGGGAGGGATTCGACCTTGAGGCAGTATGATGCTGCTGTCAAAAAGTTAGCAAACCTTCCTGAGAGATTCGGATATTAGAATCATGACAGTTAATTCAGCTATATCCTTTTTCAGATCCTTATTTGAAAAAGGTTTAGCAGCTAGCACGATTACGACAAACAAGTCAGCTTTGAAAAAGATATTTCAATTTGGATTTAACATAGACTTGACGGATTCCTACTTCTCGTCTATTCCTAAGGCATGTGCTAGGCTTAGGCCTTCTGTTAGGCCTACGTCAGTTTCATGGTTCTTAAACGATGTCCTAAAACTGGCTTCCGAAACCGATAATGACACATGCTCGTTTATAATGCTCTTAAGAAAAACCCTATTCTTATTAAGCTTAGCTTCAGGAGCAAGAATTTCAGAACTGTCGGCTCTATCCAGAGGACCCGGATCATATTCAGTTCCTTCCCACAGGAGAAGTCCTACTTTCTCCGGAACGTAGCTTTTTAGCAAAGAATGAAGATCCTTTGATGAGGTGGGAACCTTGGAAGGTACTACCCCTTCCACAAGATGTATCTCTTTGCCCAGTTACAACCTTACGAGGCCTTCTGTCTAGGACCTCCTCATCTTCGTCGGGTCCCCTCTTTATGGAGGGAAAAAGGTGGAACTTTATCCATTAAAGGCATCAGGCAACAAATCCTGTACTTTATTAAGCAAGCCAATCCTGACTCTTTCCCGAAAGCACATGATGTCAGGGCAGTAGCCACCTCAATTAATTAGTTTCCAAACATATGAACTTCGATGAGTTGAAAAAGTATACTGGATGGAAATCGCCGACAGTGTTCAAACGTCACTACCTTAAGTCCTTGGAAGCTCTGAAATTCCCAGCAGTAGCAGCGGGTAACATAGTTTCCCCTGACTCTAGCTAGTTTGTAGTAGAAGATTCAGTCCTCCTTTCTACCTGCTTCACCCAAAAGTTTCGTCTATTCCTACCTGGTTCATTTGCATTCACCTTGTGTCTTAGCTGCTTTTGTGATAGTGTAGTGGGTGCCCCTTATTGTCTGGTTAGGGACACTCACAAATGATTATAAACATTGATCTCATGGATGTTTCCCCTTATTTTATGCTAGGGGATACATCATATTATAATGATTACGGGTTTTGTATATTAAGTCATATACATTCTTTATATATTATTATTGTTGATTGTTTTTATTAATTGCTATTATACTTTTGATACATGCTGTTACACAGATAACATTGATACATGTAAATAATTTTACCTGTACATATGTAATTACCTTATGTTAACAAACATGATTAGATTTTATGGGTAATTTAAGCATATTTCTATTTTTATACCCCTGTGTATATGTATCTTTTAGCAATTATAGTCTATTCATATATATTTTATCTTTTATTTGAGACCTATTCTGATTTATTTTTAATTTATTCTCATTTTATTATTTTTGTTTACAATCCTTGTTGCTATTTCTCTGGTACGATTTCGCGCAGCGACACGAGCTGAGCCCAGGAAAAGGGATTTGACGTAAGGAAAAATCTATTTTCTGGGCGATTGGCTCGTGTCGCCAGCGAAATCCCACCCTACCCATCCCTTCGCCCAAGAGTTGTCTGCTAACTTCAGGATGGCCACCAGAGGCGCAGCAGTCGGCAGCATGGGATGGAGTAGTAATAAGTAGTACGAGCTGCTCACTCTGTGGGTCGGCTCCCCTCTTGGAGGGGTTTTGTAGTGGGAGATTTCTATTGGCATTTGGCTCGTGGTAGTGGTCTCACTCGCCTAGTGTTCATACCGACACCCTCTGGAGGGGGGTGTGAGCGAGTCAGTTATTACTGACCTTTTTTTCTTTATTTTATTTATTCTCTGGTATGTTGTTAGTACATTTACCCTAGAAATAATAGATTAAAGGATATTTCGCTGGCGACACGAGCCAATCGCCCAGAAATAGATTTTTCCTTACGTCAAAATCCCTTTATTGTGCATCGGCAACAAGAACAAAACTCCAGTAAACGTATGCCATCAAACACAACCGTAGATAAAATTGAGATAAAATCATTTTAATCAAAACTGTACTTGGAAGAACACATTTTACTGTTGGTTTCACGCCGATATAAGATAACGTAAAGTTCGTATTACGATGATATAAAGGTAAACAGCGAATGGAATCTCGTAATTTTTTTATGCACTAAACATGCCGCCAAAGCAATCTGGTAACGAAAAGAAAAAATTAGTTCACAATCACAACGAGACACATTCAATGCATATATCCACCTAAAACCCCCTCATTTTGGGACCACCTTGACGTGGTGAGGGGGCTCTCGAACCTCAGGAATCTCTTCCCAGGTTCGAACCCAAGAGTCCCATATGACATTATATATTTTCGAGTAAACTTATGTGGACCTTTCCATTTTTTGTCAAAATTTTTGAAAGCAAATAAATGAGAAAACATATCATGGCTTAACGTGGAGTTAAATCCGAAGCTAAATAGTGAGAACTGTGGTAGATCCATCATCTACCCGACAATATTCGGACCTGTTTTTCAGGCGGAACTATTCTGTGGAGCTGGACCACGGATTCCAGGGGGGGCCTGGTTCTAGGAATAGAACTCTCGGCATTCTATCCAGTTTGCCCATAATGTGATTAGGATGGGGATAATTGTATTAACATAATACTCTTAGTCCTAGCAAGCGGGTTCTGCTTACACTTGGGCCATACTAATCATGTTATGCCATCCCCTTTTGGGGTAGGTAGGGATGCGGACATTTGGGAGTCCTTTCTCACTTGTGCCTTTGGCAGAAAATTTAACTTCACGAAGGGCCAATGATATCTTTTCAAGAATTTTTTTGTAAAAACTCAAAATTTATAGAACTGTGAAATAAATGATTTGAGTACCCCTGGGCCCCATGATGGAAAAACTACGGCACAGTTGATGACCATTGGCACGTCACTCCCGAATTTCCTAGGTACTGCCACAAGTAGTGAAAGTACTATAAAAGATACAAAGGAACACCCTGTTCCAAGTAAAGCAGCAGAGCCAGAAAACCAAATAGAGTGCATAAATACAAAAGAAACAAACAAAAATAAATTGGTAAACTCCAATATCGTAACAATGGAACCATATATGATGAACATTAATTCTGAATTAGAGACAAATAATCCTCTCAGCAATACAGAAAAATATAAAAATCATAATAGACAAGCAAACATACATAAAACAAGGACCAAAAAGAAACAAAAATTACCGACTTAATCCCACATTGGTACATTTTGATGACCTCTTTGGACCAGATAATTGGTCAAGATTTCTAGTCCTCAAAGCTGACAACAAAATCTCAGCAGCGATGCTAGAAAACAAATTACTTAACATATATCCAACACAAGACATGGAATGCAGACACATCAAGGACAATGAATGGCTTATCCAAGTAACCAATAAAAAGCAGTCCACTGCCTTTTTAAGTATAACAGAAATAAATAATATAAAGGTAATAATTACAAGCCATGAAACATTGAATTATGTACAGGGTACAGTCATCCTACCCAATAGCGAGCAGGAGCTTCCTTCAAAACAACTATTGCTAGACTCTAAAATTGAGATATAACATACCACGATTTAGAAATATACTCTATTTCAAGTAGGAAAGATAAAAGTAAAAATATCAACATTGCCAAAATAAAATTTACAGGCCAAGACTTACCATTTAAAATAAAAATTCTTGGACAAAATAGAGAAGTTCGTCCTTTGTTCCTAAACCATTACAATGTACACAGTGCTCAAGGTATGGACACACATACAAAAGATGCCGTAATAAAGCTATATGTGCAGTCTGTGCATCAGATGACCATACCACTAATTGGAACTGTAAACAATCAAAATTTATTAATTGTGGACTAGCCCATCACGCAAAATCTAAGGAGTGTTCATTTTACCAATATAACACAGAACTTCAGTTGTTAATAAATAGGACAGGAATGTCAGTCATGGAAGCCAGACTTGAGCTAAAAGTAAGAGGCGTTAACAATCCATCCAAAACCCCCACCTTTTCAAATGTGACTAAAAATCAAGACATCAAACAGCACAATGACAAGATAGTATAATCATGGAAACTGGATTTCATACCAATAATACTGAAACCCAAAATAAAAGTGATATTACAACAACCAATACCACCACCAACATAGATGATTCAGTTATCCATGGAAAAGAACTTCCAATAGAAGAAGAATTAAATAATGATGATAATCGAACTGGCAAAAAGAAAAGAATTCTAGAAAGAACCCCACCTAAGGGAAAAAGTAAATATTGAAAATTACAATCAATCCAGAGAGACTCCAACTACACCAGGAGAACATTTTAAAAAAGATATTAAACTAACCTCATCACAAGTGGAAATACACAATTACCCTCAATCTCAATCAAACAGCCAACATCTGGACAGTAAAGATCACTTTACAATTTCCATCAAATAATACTAATGAAAATCATACCATTAAACCAAACCAAAATATAACTATCACCCCCCAACCATCCACAAGACCGAAATATCCCATTAACAACAACAAAACAAATAACCCCTCAAACCAACAGTCCTTATCACTACAGAAAAGGAACAATAGAATTACAAAACCAGAAATTTCTAAAGCTAGACCAAAAACTTCTGAACCAATAATTAACATTACCAAACATGCTTCATCTTGTGGTTGTAATGAATGCTTTGTAAGTACATATAACAAACTAACTACCAAGACAGAGGACACAGTACGAAATTGTATTGACAATTTTACCAAATTAAGGAGGTGCCCTTTAACACACCAACATGAGAACGAATTATGTTCTGAATCCTTAAAATACAAAAAGGAAATTATAAAATCAAAAAATAGACTTATTAATATTCAACTATGAAAAACAAACAACTGCAGAATCTAATAACCAACATACAAATACAACGATTAAAAAACCACAAATAAATTCAAATGCATATAAACTACGAGATAAAGTAAAATCAGCAATCAATTTACAGAATTTAACACCAATTCCTCCCAATAATGGAATATAAAATCATTCAATGGAATATAAATGGTCTCTTAACCCGACTACGTCTGGGTGAATTACAAAGAATCATACGAGACCACAACCCAATGTGCATATGTCTACAAAACATATAGGAAGTAACCCTACAAATATCCAACACTATAAAATTGCCTGTTATTCACCAACTGACGGTGGAAAATTAGGCACAGCCATATACGTTTCATAATAGGCATTACATATGAAACTGTTGACATACCATCTATGCCATATCAAATAACATCAATTAAACTGTATATGCCTGATAAAAGTAAAATTACTATTGTAATTTATATAAACCAACCAAATTTCAATGCAAATTTCAGTGATTTTTCTGAACTTATTAGCAAAAGTATACAGGAACCACTACTTATAGTAGGAGATTTTAATGCACATAATCCATTATGGGATATTAATAACCCCACTGACACATCCGGAATCAACATAGAGAATACTATAATGAAACACAATCTGTATTGTCTCAATGAAAGCGAAGTTGCCAACATATTTTTCAAATACACCTAACCTTTTCTTCAATTGACATTTCATTATGTTCAAATGATGTAGCGGAGAAATTTGAATGGAACGTCCTAGACGATTCATACACAAGTGACCATTTCCCAATCATTCTGAACTACTTAAGTAATGTCAAAACCAAATATTGCCACCTACAAGATATAATATCCAAAAAGCTAACTGGGATAAATATTTCCTATAACACACGAAACATACCACCATTCCCACATATAATGAAGATCACAATACTACTACATGTGAATCCTTCTCAAACTTCATAATAAATGCTGCAGATAAAAGTATTCCAAAAAACCAAAACACATTCCACAAAATCCCCTGTCCCATGGTGGAATCCAACATTAACAACATTAAGTAAAATAAAACATATATTGAGTCGCAATCTAAACAGACTCAAAACTCGCCTTAAATCACTCAACAAAATGCCCTATATATAAAACATATTAAACAAAATAGTTAATAACAAACATAACAATTAACCACATTAAACCACTATATAACAAATATACAGCCAAATTTAGAAAAACGGTAATAGCTGAAAAAATCGCATCATGGAAGGAATATGTCTCAAACATATCTTCAAACACATCCACAAGGGATGTCTGGCAAAAGATAAGGAAAAAAAATCAATGGAAAACATATAAGACCTCCAAGAAGTGCAATACATTTAAATGGAAAAATATACCATGATACTTATGAAATATCAAACATAATTGGGAAACATTTTGAAAACATCAGTGCTTACTCCAGCCTAGATACACATTTTCAAGTATCAGAAAACAAAAAGAAAAATATAATACTCAATTTTGAAACTCTTGAAGACCTGGAATATAACTATATTTTTAACATGGATGAACTAGATAATGCCATCAACTCTTGTCATCCCTCTGCACCAGGATATGATAAAATATCATTTGAAATGATAGAAAAATTAGCTCCTATAGCTAAATCATATTTATTAAAATTTTACAATAGTATCTGGCTAAAACGTGTCTTTCCTGATAAATGGAAACATGCCATAATTATACCAATAAACAAACCAGGAAATCTTAGAAAAAATGGTTAATGCACGATTAACGTATGTAATAACCAAAGAATCCATTTTAACACCAACACAATCTGGTTCAATAGCTGGCAGATCAACCCTAGATCCCTTAACACATTTAGAAGATCATATCAAAAAAGGCTTTGAACAAAAGAAATTAACAGTAGCTTATATTTTTTATATAGAAAAAGCATACGATACAACATGGAAACATAACATCATGCAAAAACTCCACTCCAAGGGACTAAGAGGCCACTTACCAATATTTATTAAGAACTTCTTAACAAACAGAACTTTCAAGTAAGAGTAGAAAATTCCTACTCAGTAACCTATAAACTGGAAGAAGTAATCCCTCAAGGTAGTGTCTTGAGCTGTACATTGTTTGCTTTAGCAATCAATGACATTACTATAAATTTACCAAGTGGTGTAAAAAACAGTTTATATGTTGATGACTTGTCATTTACTATACGAGTAGTAATCTGAGACATGCTCAGAGAGTTCTCAGTACTGCCATTTCAAATATATGTAGTTGGGCAAATTCAGTTGGATTTAAATTTTCAACTGATAAAACAAAAGCAATCGTTCTTCTACAAAGACAAAAGGTGGATGAAGAACCAAACAATCAAACTGCATCTTTATAGCACTGAAATACAATTTTGTACAAAAATCAAGTATCTAGGAGTAATATTTGATCAAATTTAAAATTTGTTGGTGAAAGAGCACATCAAATACATTAAAGCCAAGGGCATCAAAGCCCTTGCCATATTAAAAAAGTTATCAAACACTAATTGGGGAGCAAAGCGAGACATTTTATTAATGATATATAAGGCAACAGTCTTATCCATAATAGATTACTGCTGTCCAATATATTCATCCGCCTCAGAATCTGCATTAAAATCTCTCGATTTGCAGTGCACCATGAGGCGTGCGATTGTGCACAGGAGCTTTCCGATCGTCCCCAACAAACTCACTTTTGGTGGAGGCAGGTGTTTTGCCCTTAAAACATCACCGTAATTTAATAACAATACAAAGAGGTCTTTCAATGCAAGCAGGATCGTCTCCTGCAACTTACTGCTTCCAAAACTGTAATCAAGTAACAGCAGTTAATAGTACTAGCTCTTTCCCAAAAAGAGCTTGATACATAATGAACATACATAATATGAATCCAATTTTTCACCCACCAATGGAATTGCCACCACCATGGATTTTAAATAGAGTAAAGATATGTACCTCCCTGTCTTACCTACTCAAAAAACAAATGACAAGTACGGAAATGTACCGCCAACATGCTTTGGAGCACATTAGAAGAAAAGGCAACAAATTTATGATATATACAGACGGCTCCAAAAATAATGTTGGAGTAGGAGCATCTGCATATTCGAAAAATATGTTAAGTAAAAAAAGCCTACCTTCAATATCATCAGTATTTTACTGCTGAAGTCACAGCCATACAGATGGCTCTAGATATGATATCTGAGGCAAAAGCAAGTGTGTCTGTTATTTTCAGTGACTCACGTAGCGCTATAGATGCAATAAGACAGTATAAACCAGGAAACCAAATAGTACAGGAAATTCAAATAAAAAAAATTCATCAACTCCTCCAATCAGGAATATCAATGGAAATATGTTGGATCCCAGCACACGTGGGAATAAAAGGAAATGAATATGCAGACTCTGCTGCCAAATTAGCCTGCACTATCCCTCCAACAATTTCATATGCCCCAGTGTCAGACTGGGTAAAATCAGTTAAAACATTAATTTACCAGGATTGGAAAGAAGAATGGGCCTCTGTGCCAACAACAAATAAACTTAAAAATATAAAAACTGAAGTCTATGCATGGAGGACATCCTCACAGGAGGAAAGAGCAAAAGAGGTGATCCTAGCAAGGCTACGTATAGGACACACAAGATTCTCACATGGTCACTTGATGTCAACACCACATGCTGACCCAGTGAAATGTAACAGATGTCAAACACCCATGACAGTACAGCATTTGCTTGTTGAGTGCCCAAATTGGACCCAACAAAGATCTATTTATCTGCGGAGTTCGGAAATGAAAAATATTCTTGCGGAAAGCAGGGATTTTTCAATTAATAAAATCATAAATTTTTTAATTAAGACTGGTTTCTCAAATAAAGTATTTTTTTTTTTTTTTTTTTTTTTTTTTTTTTTGCTTCTCAGGATTGATCCCTGAGAACCAGCCCGAGAAGAGTCTACTTGAGACTCAGAGGTCTGGAAAAACTAACACCTATTAATAATAATAATAATTCCACCTAAAAATGTGTTGTATAAGGAAAAATAAAGTTATCTCAGTAAGTCAAGTATCTAGATATTTGTTTATGCTAACTAGAATTAAGAAAATTCGCTCAGAATTGCGTTAAATATGGCGAAACAAACTCGTATTCACCATCAGCTGATTTCAAACCAAAACATTGGCCGCTCTGCGATATACTGGCTTAGATTTACCGTAGTATTTTATAATATAATAATATGAGAATATATATAATATAATTAGATACAGTGAAGTAATGTATAACTTTTAAAAGGATTTATGGAAAAGGTGCATATTTACTTTTGATTCTGTGCTTATCTTAATTTTCGTTACTATGCCATTTACGTAGCAGCAGCATCTCGAGCTCGTACGGTTGTACCTCAATTTTCTGCTTGAGTAACAAAGCCAAAAATCAACCGAGTTGCACAATTATATTTTGTACTTCTATCCCATGGAAAAACAAACAAATTGCAGTATTGGAAAATTGAATGTATACACGAGTTTTGTCTTTTAAAATCAATTTATACAACAATTGCAAATATAATGTTATAAAAATGTGATTCAATTATATAAATTAAAATTTTATTATTCTGGCATGACTGAGCAACCTATTGTCTTCATCATGTGAAGGGCTGTTACAAAGACTTCAAATGGATATGCGTACCACCACTGTATCATATTTATGTACAAAAATAAAATAAATACCCTGTAATACATTTTTTATGCACATTTTAAACATAAATGTATGAAAACTTAGAACAAAAAGCTTAAGTTTCATTTACAAAATGAGTTATAATTAGCTCCCAACTTAATAAAATAACACAATGCATTTTTCAGAACAGTGGCAGACAAGAACGAACATGAAAAAACATTCTCTGACAACATGGAGGGTAGTTACAATAGCTGCCTTAATTTGTATCATATTTATGTACAAAAATAAAAATACCCTATACGTAATACATTTTCAAACAAATTTTAAACATAAAAGCATGAACATTTCTAAAATCGACACATCGATCACTAAATTTGCACTTTTTTTTAACTATATTTTCGGAAGAGTGCTAGGTGGCGGCTTACAAGAACGAACATGAAAAAATATTGTAGTATTTGATAACTTGAAGGGCAGTTTCAAAAGCTGCCTTTGTATCATATTTCTGCGCAGAAATAAAAATACCCTGCACATAATACATTTTCATACACATTTTAAACATAAATGCACAAACTTTTATAAAATCGAAACATCGATCACTAAATGTGCACTATTTTTAACTATATTTTCGGAAGAGCGGCAGGCAACGGCTCACAAGAAAGAACATGAAAAAACATCCTCTTTGATAACGTGAAGGGCAGTTTCAAAAGCTGGCTTTGTATCATATTTCTGTGCAGAAATAAAAATACACATTTTAAACATAAAAGCATTAACATTTATAAATCGACAAATCCATAGCAAAATTTGCACTTATTTAACTCGATATTTTCGGCATAGAACAGCGTCAGAGGCATATATTTTACCCTAATACCCATGTAATAACTCTCAATAAGTTTTTTAAAATATCATTTGCATAACCTTTATGGTCTGAATGGTATTTCTACAAATGTATATACTCGTTAGACATAACGGTGCTAGCGGCACTGTTGACCGAAAATTGTGCCGTAAAAATACCTTAAAATGCCTTATTTTTTTAATGAATATTTTTGACGTCAGTCGTTAAACAGATTCGCCGCTGAGCAATTACACCATTAACCGCGGGCTGCCAGTATATTCATCTCGTTTAGCAAAACTACTGGTCAAATATTCAGTCTTATAAATTAATTTTAAAATATTTCACACAGTTTTTGAATTTTTGAAAACTTTCCATACATTGGCCTGCCAAGTCCACGAAGAACATAAGATTTGCAAGGGACTTTTCATTCCATTAATAATGTAATCTAATTTTCTTGTTTTTAGAATATTAGTTGAACATCTGCAGGAAGTTTAAAGATTTCAAATTAATGTTACTCATTAAAATTCACTTCAACCTTGTTTAATAGTTGTTAAAATCAATTCTTTACAATAATCTACAGAATATATGTGATTTTCAGCTAATTTGGTTGATTTTTAGTGCAAAATAATGTGACAAACTGTCAATTTAGATGCATCTTCATTCTGATAATAATAATAATAATAATAATAATAATAATAATAATAATAATAATAAGTCTATAGAAGTAAGTATTTATAACATATAATTAATAATAATGTGTATGAATATATTTTTTTAGTATAATCTGATACTTCATCTTAGCCTGAGGCAGTATCAACGCAACTAATGCCAGGTTCCAACCTGAAGGACATGGCAAACTTGCTTACAGTTGTAATAACCATATTCCAAGACGCCTTTATTTCTCTGTTGATATGATCACTTTGCATGACTCTTAGGAGGATCTCACGCCACATCCACAAAACAGGGCTATTCGTCTTCCATCACTTGCACTAACATGATTCTAGACCCACCAGGCAATAGTTCATCAAAGTATTTAACTTCCCAGAACAATACCAAGGCCAGACGAGGCTCAAAATACCGGAGGCCTTAACTGTTTGTAAGCGGCTGACATCAACAAACATCTATTTTGTGCCAAACAGTTTGAACAAATTTTAAAGGAAAAATATTCAAATCACTTCAATGGGTCATAAATGACTTATAGCAACTCTTACACAGCAACTCTAGTAGCTAACTACAGGATAGAGAGAGATCAGTTTGACTTTGAGATTTCATGAGGGAATGTGCTGCTCCTCCGAATCCCAATAAGTCTAATAAATTTTACCATTAAATACTCAGAATTTGTTACTGATTTTAGCTTCTTAACTGTTATGATATTGTGAGCTGTAATTATAATTTTATCAAATAAAATGAAAAATTATTGGAAAAAACAAAAATAACTTGGTAACATTTGCATACTTTTTACGACTGTCTTGGAAAAGAATTCCGCACAGGATTGGAAATACACTGGACCCCCTTATTTCCATTGGGTGCGTACCAGACCACCTGCAAACCCATGAATGCTTAGAACCCCCCTGAAAAGGAATCTACAAAAACTAGAGGCTGATGTAGCTCCAGGACTCATGCAGAAGAGTGTGATCCTAGAAACGGCGCACATAGTAAGAAAAGTGATGTACTCCTAAGGAGGCAGGATGCAACCCAGAACCCCACACTATAAATACCACCCAGTCGAATTGGAGGACTGTGATAAATTACACACATAAAAAAAAAATAATAATAATAATAATAATAATAATAATAATAATAATAATAATAATAATAATAATAATAATAATAATAGTCTATAGAAGTAAGTATTTACAACATACAGTAGTACCTCGAGATACGAAATTAATCCGTTCCGAGGCGCCCTTCGTATCATGAGGTTTTCATATCTTGGACCACATTTTACATGTAAAATGGCTAATCTGTTCCAAGCCCTCCAAAAACACCCCAGTAAATTTCATAATAAAGCTAAATTGACCTATAAACAATGAAATACTACAACAATTTGGACCATTCAATACCTAAATTAATAAAAAAATGCAAAATATAACCTGTATATAAAGTGTATATTAGTGTACATGGTAACAAGAAATATACTGTACGTAAAATGTGAAGCTTACCCTTTCGAGTGAGGCTACGTACATACGTAACTATCCAAGGAAGATTGCTTCTGCCTACTTTTCACAATGTTCCTGTGTGAGCCTTTTCGGGGGGTGTCTTCTACAAATGTTTGCACTTTATGAAAAGCGGCTTTCATTTCTGCTGTTTTTTTTTCTTTTGTACATATGTACGTATGTACATTTTAAAAAATATATATGTCAATGACTACATAACGTAACAACTATCCAAGGAAGTATTGCTTCTGCCTACTTTTCACAATGTTCCTGTGTGAGCCTTTTCGTGGGGTGTTTTCTACAAATGATTGCACTTTTTACTTTCTTTTACTTTACGTAGAATTTTTTTTTTTTTTTTTTTTTTTTTTTTTTTTTTTTTTTTTTTTTTTTTTTTTTTTTTTTTTTTTTTTTTTTTTTTTTTACAGAATTTCAACTTTGTTTTTTACCACTTGGTTCTTTTTTTGCACCTCATGACTCTGTTGGCCCTGGTGTCCATCAAAACCCTGTTCAACCAAATGCTCTCTCTGCAACTGATTTGGGTACTGAATGTTCGGCTGCTGACCTTCAACATAAACTGAAGTGCCTTGATTATACGTATACATACTGGTATGCATGTTGTAAATGATTGGTCTACACCCTCTATTCAGCAGGGAGTGGAGATTCTACCAACCTTGCAAAGTTTCCAGTTATCCCATGAGAGAGACCTTGATCACTTGTCCCATGTGAGAGATCTTGGTCACTTTTAATTTTAGTACACATTGACGATCCCGAAAACAAATACCGCATGCGTACTATAACAATGCTGTACGAGTGGGCCGAGCCACGCCACCACGTGTACATAGTAGATGCATGATGGGAGGGACGCTGGCCAATAGGAGAGAAGGATTTCATGGCCGCAACTAGCATCAGGAACCAATGGGAGAGCAGGAGGATGGTGGCGAGTCTACTAGTACTAAGATGGCAGTGCGCAGCGCGATTTTCAAAATTGTTATCTGGGCGAAGCTCGGACTTTCAGAAACCTTTCATATCTTGAAAACTTTTCGTATGTAGAGCCGTTAAATTTTTCGTATTGGCTTTCGTATCTCGAGTTTTTCGTAAGTTGAGCCTTTCGTATGTCGAGGTACCACTGTATAATTAATAATAATGTGTATGAAAAAATATAAATACCTGTGCAGTGCAATCCAAATGGAAAGAGGCATTTCTTTCCCTTCATCCTCTGGAAGCCAACAGCAAACTGTAATTACCAATAACAATTAAGATTTTAAAAAAACATGGTGGAGGGGTGACAATATCCTATAATTCTGTTATGTAATTAAGTATGTATTACAAATGTCAAGATTAAAAAACTCAAATATACAATATTGTCTCAAATCAATTATATACTATATTGAAATAAAAAGACAAAACCTGACCTTAAGAATTGCTTAAAATAAAAATTAAATTCGAATGATAAAATGAAATTCTGTAGTAATTACTTAGCTAAGTGTCTACTCAATGGCAACTTGAATTTTGAATTGTATTGCATATAGTAGTATTTAGGCCAAAGGCCAAGCACTGGGACCTGTAATGTCATTCAGCTCTGAAACGGAAATTGATAAAAACATGCAAATAGAAAAATCTTGCAGCATTATCAATTCTTATTGTTTCCTTACCTGTTAAGAGAGCTATAGAGACAAAACTGCCTCTGGCACAGGTACTCTGAACTTAGTAGAGGTGTGGTGTTAGACCAGGGTCACCTACTACAGAGTGGGGACCTTACAGCAAGGAATTCACCAAGCACTAGTAAAGCACAGACATTGCCCCTGCCCTAGGCACAGTAACACGAACAACATAAAGCCAGGATACCGACAAAACTACCTACACCAAATATTAAAAACCACCACCCTACCAACGATTCTGGAGGGTATCCAGTACCAAGTACGTTAGCCCCAGACTCCCCAAGGACTCAACACCGATTTTCAAGGTGAAGAGCAAGGTAGGAAAGAATGCTTCCTATGCTTCTTCTCCCATTACCATGCCAGCCACCACAACAGACCCAAGGTACTGCATTCATTAAAAATAGTTTCCACTTCTTCAAAATAACAATTTGCAACAATTGACTTACATTTCCAGTAAGTGGACTGGAGAATGGAAGCCAACGAAAGATTTTATCTGAAGGCCAGAGATGTAGCCACTGCTTTAAATGTAGAGCCTCCACTGCTAACTGAGAGTGGGAATCCTGAATGAGGTCTCTAAGAAAGAACGAAAGGGCGTTCTTAGTGAGAGGATGTGAGGGGTCCTTAACAGACCACCACATGCTATTGGAAGGTCCATAAATGTTTTCAGTCCTGTGAATGCAAAACTTCAGAGCTCTCACTGGACAGTCTCTCGTCTCTTCATCTTCCACTCCTACTATACTAGAAAAGTTCTTGATGGTAAAAGAACAATCCCAAGGTTTCATAAGATTTTCATTCTTAGTGAGGAAGCCTAAAGTAAATGAGACGAAAGCACCTCCATTAGAGAAACCAACTCTCTTATCTATGGCTTGAATTTCGATCACTCTTGGCCAAGGCTAAGGCAATCAGGAAGTGTCTTTCTAGTCAAATTCCTAAGTGAGGCAGAAGCTAGAGGTTCAAAAGGAGGACCAGGCAGCCATTTCAGGACTACATCCAAATTTCACAATACCTGCCGAGTGCCCTTACATTTGCAGGTATCAAAAGACTTAATCAAGTCTGATAAGTCCTGATTCGAAGACAAATCTAATCCTCTGTGCCTTAATACAGAGCTTAGCATAGCCCTATATGCTCTGACTGTAGAAGACAATCCTCTAGAAGAAAATCGGCGATCTGTCACAGATGTTTGAGAAGACTTAATTTCTTCTACACCAAGATTGGAAAATGTTCCACTTGTAATGGTAGACGGAGGATGACTTTCTTCTATATTTCGAGAACGACTCTGCATCTGCTCATGAAAAACCCTTTGCTCTGAGGAGTCGGACAACAGTTTGAATCCTGTCACAGCCAGCATAGATAATCCTTGGTGGAAATTTAGCATGTGTGGTAGTCAGAGCAGTTTTCACCTTTTGGGGGAGTAACCTGGGAAAATCTGCTAACAGACTTACCAAGTCTGGGAACCCTGAGAGGTCAGAAAGGAGCTATGAGGATCATTGACACATTCTCGTGTGACTGGAACTTTTGGGGTGGAATGGCATAAAGTTCCTTGTGCGACCAGTCCAGAAGCAAGGCATCCACTGGCCATGCTGCCGGGTCCGGCACTGGAAAGCAAAAATGTGGAAGCTGATGATTTCTGGCAGTTGCAAACAATTCGATCATCGGTCTTCCCCACAACTTCCAAAGATCTAGGCAGACCACTGGATCCAGAGTACATGCTGCAGGAATGACCTGATTGTGATGACTGAGTTGGTCTGCTAAAACATTCATCCTGCCTTGCACGAACCTTGTCACTAGCTTTGTGAAATTCGAGTGGGCTCAAAGGAGAAGGTCTCTCACTGCCTCGCAGAGAGAAAGAGTGGGTCCCTCCTAGCTTAGAAATGTACAAGAAACTGGTTGCGTTGTCCGAGTTGCACAATCCGTTGAGTCGGGACTAGTTGGGATTTTTACAGGTTGATTAGAAGGCCGAGTTCCTGAGCTAACTTCAAAGTCTTTCGTAGATCTCCCATGCAGCTTAGTGCTGTCGAAGAGCAAAGAAGCCAATCATCCAGATAAAGGGCAATGTTGACCCACATCAGATGTAGTAAACCCACCAGAGGAGCCAGAATACGAGAGAGCACTTGGGGAGCCATAATCAGTCTGATTCATAGGGACTGAAACTGAAAGACTTGGTCTTTGAAGACAAATCTAAGGTACTTCCTTGAGTCAAGATGAATGGGGACATGGACGTACGTATCTTGCAAGTCTATGGAGACCATCCAGTCCCCTCTGTGGATGGAAGCAAGAATCAAACGATTAGTTTCCATTTTGAACTTAGTTCTCAAGACATAGACATTCAGTGCACTCAAGCCTAGGACTGGCCTCCAGCCGCCTGAAGACTTCAGGACCACAAAAAGTAGATTGTAAAAGCCTTCAGTCTGTGGGTCCTCCACTCTGTCGGTCACTTCTTTTAGAAGAGCAGACACCTCATCAGCCTGAGCGGATTACTTCTCTGAGCCGAGAGTACGCCGTCAACTCAATGGGTTGCTTGACTAAGGGTGGATGGTCGAAGAACAGAATAGAGTATCCCACTCTTAGGACCTCTACCACCCATTGTACTGCTCCTCTTCTGCTCCATTCTTGCCAGAAACGATGGAGTCTGGCACCTACTGCTGCTTGGGATAGACAGTTTTCATTGCTTGGGGGTGGACTTGGAGGAAGACTTCTTAACTGTTTTGATTGGAAAGCAGACATTTCCTCAACCTGGATTGCTGTCAGTTTGCCACCTGAAAGGGCAACCGTTGCCAGGAAAACTTAAACCTAGGGACAAAAGATGGAGTCTCCCTGGAATGCTTGGATTATTGGGAGAGCAAATCTTGGGTTAACTTCTGCAAGTCAGAAGCGATCCCTCCAACATCATCCTGAGGAAAAAAGAATTCGTGAACCAGCAGTAAGAACAGAAGAGCCAATTTCTAGACTGAAGTCACTCCTTTAGCCGTGAAGAAGTACCACAGCACACTCTTCTTAAGGATGCACCTGTCAAAGGTAGAAGCGATTTGGCAGGAACCATTGCTAATGCCTCTAAGCAAGCACGGGAGAACTCGTAAGTACGAGAGAACTCCTAAGAGGTAAGAAGACACAGATGGAGAAATTGCAAAAGCAGCATCCTGAATTTTCCTACCAAGGGAGCCAATAATCCAGTCCATAAAACTTAATAACTTCTGAAATCTTAAACAGATTTAGGAGGAGGTGGTCGATCTCAGCCAAAGAAAACTTGATTTTTGCCACCATGAAAAGTCAGTCTCAGAGAAGACTCCAGAAGTCCTGAGAAGTCCCCTTGGGCAGAGGCAGAAACACCCAAAGAGGGAGACTCCCCAGTGAAATAATACGAATGTCTTCTCTTAGCCAAGCAAGGAGGGGAAGAGAAGACTGCCTTTTCTTGTGCTCTCTTTTCTGCTAGCCAACTTTTGACCTCACCCATAGCTTTCTTGGTTGAAATAGAAAGCACTAACAGAGAGATCACGAGAGACTGAAGAAACTTTACTCATCTGAAGAGTTGTAACAGGAGGGGAAGGAGTAGCTGGCTTGAAAAAGTTGAGATAACTTTTCAAGAAAAATTGCAAAAGAGCCTCATAAGCTGTTGGCGATTTAGAATCTTCTGTAGCAAGCTCTTCCTCTTTCACAAAAGATACAGGAGACAAATGAGGGTTAGCCTCGCCAACCAAAGGAGAAGACAAAACACGAGGAGCCGTGAGCAACTCAGGTTTAGGTGGAAAAGGGAGCTCTAGTGCTAATGGGCTTTCCTGCACTGTTGAAGTCCATGCGTCAAAGTCTCAGGTGCCGATGGGCATTTATGCATCAACAAGGGATCCGTAGTCAATATACGCTTGGAAACAGGGACATGGCTAATAGAAACAGCACATACAGGAGCCACAGCAGGAGACAAATCACGCCCTGGTGTCCTAGGCTGCTCATGAGCCGTAACTGGTACAACCTGAGGAGCCTAAGTGACACTGGCACCGAAGCACGCATCGAACTCGGATGTTTACATCTCACTACAGGTAGGGAAAAGTCTCCTGGAAGTTTACCAGAATTATCCATGAAAAAAGTCTCTGGGCTATCCCAGAAACTACAAGAAGGTTTAACCTCCTTTAACTTCTTCAGCGTAAGGTCAAGCCCCTACTGGTCTATCATTCCGAGACTCCTCGAGCCTTCAAGGCCCACAAAGTGCTTAAGGAGAAGTTTCCAGTGATGTGGAGGGCTAATGCAAAAGCCTGGGTGACGAGGCTTTTGTTCACGGAGTGGGTAAATCTGTGTTTCAGGCCGACAGTGAAGAAATTCTTGGAAGAGAAGCGCCTCCCTCTAAAATGCCTGCTGGTGTTGAACAATGCCCCTGCTCACCCTTCTGGCCTCGAGGAAGATATCCTAGCAGAGCATTCCTTCATCAAGGTTCTTTATCTTCTGCCTAACACCACCCCTCTCCTCCAGCCCATGGACCAGCAAGTGATATCGAACTTTAAGAAGCTGTATACGAAACATCTTTTCAAGAGATGTTTTGACATCACTGATACCACAAACCTCACCTTGCGTGAATTTTGGAAGGAGCATTTCGATGTTGTGATATGCATCCGACTCATCGACCAAGCTTGGCAGGAGGTTTCGAGGTGAACCTTGAATTCCTCGTGGAGGAAACTCTGGCCTGATGCCGTACCCGCCCGAGACTTCGAGGGATTCGACGTGGGCGAAGCTGGTGCTGCAGATTCAGAAACAGTTGACGATCCTGAAACTGTTTTGCAACCAGATCTTGACGAGATCGTTGCACTCGGCAAGTCCATGGGGCTGGTCATCGACGAGGACGATATCAACGACCTTCTCGAGGAGCAGCAAGAGGAGCTTACGACGGATGACCTGAAGGAGTTAGAGGCCATGCAACATAACGTTGTTCAAGAAGAGTTATCTAGCAGCAGCGAGGAGGAGGAGGACGACATTATGACAACGGCAGAAATTAAGGATGCTCTAGCTGCTTTTCATAAGTAGCAGTCATTCGTTGAAAAAAAAGACACCCCGAAAAGGCTTACACAGGTCGTATGCTTGCGCAGTTCGATGACGTTTGCCTGAGTCGTTTCAGGAACATTGTGAAAAGTAGGCAGAAGCAATCTTCCTTGGATAGTTATTTTTTAAAGAGGCCTTTAGTACTAGCAGGAGTAAGCAAAAATTAAGAACCAAGTGATACTAAAAAACAGAATGTTGAAAGTGGTGATGAAGTTAAAAAAAAAAAAAAAAAAAAAAAAAAAAAAAAAAAAAAACTTATGTAAAGTATAAAAAAGTAAAAAAAAAATGTAGAAATAAAAAAAAGACAAAAATTTTTTTATTTTAGTTTTTTGTAAAGTTGAGTGTTACAGTTTTGTTAATGTGTCTCGTAAAGTTAAGTGTACGTACGTATCTGCCGTTTGTCCTCCTCCTCTGTCGCCACTTTCGGAGATAGCCTCACTCGAAAGGTAAGCTTCCACATTTTACTACATACGTACAGTATTTCTTGTATACCATGTACACTAATACACTTCATTTACAGGTAGTTAGTAGTACATTTTAAGTTAGGTATTGAATGGTCCAAATTGTTGTAGTATTTCATTGTTTATAGGACAATTTAGCTTTATTATGAAATTTACAGGGGTGTTTTTGGAGGGCTTGGAACGGATTAGCCATTTTACTTTATAAAACACATTAAAAAATGGCAGAAAACTTTTAACGCTAAGCTTTACGAAACGCATTAACAAATGACAGAAAACATTAACACTTAACTTTATAAAAAACTTAAGATTAAATATCTTTTTTTTTTCTTTTTCTGATTTTTAAATCTTTTTTTACTTTTTTATACTTTACGTTTTTTTTTTGCAAAATTTCAATTTCTACACCACTTTCAACTTAATGTTGTTCGTATCACTTGGATCTTCCTGTTTGCTTACTACTATTAAAGGCCTATTTTAAAATTAACTATCCAAGGAAGATTGCTTCTGCCTGCTCTTCAAAATGTTTCTGAAATGACTCAGGCAAACATCATCGAACTATGCAAGTATACGACCTGTGTAAGCCTTTTTGGGGTGTCTTTTTTTTCTACAAATGATTGCACCTTATGAAAAGCAGCTAGAACATCCTTAATTTCTGCCGTTGTCATAGGGTCGTCCTCCTCCTCCTCGCCACTGCTAGAGAACTCTTCTTGAACAACGTTATGTTGCATGGCCTCCAACTCCTTCAGGTCATCCGTCGTAAGCTCCCCTTGGTGCTCCTCGAGAAGGTCATTGATGTCGTCCTTGTCATAGACCAGCCCCATGGACTTGGTGAGTGCAACGATCTCGTCAAGATCTGGTTGCGAAACAGTTTCAGGATCATCAACTGTTCCTGAATCTGTAGCACCAGTTTCGCCCACGTCGAATCCCTTGAAGTTTCGGGCGGATATGGCATCAGGCCAGAGTTTCCTCCACGAGGAATTCAAGGTTCGGATGCATATCACAACATCGAAATGCTCCTTCCAAAATTCACGCAAGGTGAGGTTTGTGGTATCGGTGATGTCGAAACATCTCTTGAAAAGATGTTTCGTATACAGCTTCTTTTATCCCGACAAGAAGCAGCCTTTCCATTTCATCGTACACATGGCTCCTCTTGCTGGACAAAATAGTGACGCCCTTTGAAGGTGTAGCTGCTTTGATGGCATCCTTCTGCTTAAGGATGGTGCCTATTGTCGACGGATTTTGGCCGTATTCCTTGGCGATCACACTCAATCGCATACCAGCTTCATATTTTTTAATAATCTCCATCTTTGTCTCCGAAGAAAGCATCCCCTTCTTTCCTACTTCAACTTTCTTGGGACCCATGACTACATATATACTGTACGTAATTAAGTTATGTAGTATGTATATGTATGAAGTAAAGTTCTCACACAACACGATAAAGCAGTACTACAACGAAATCACTAACGAATTTTCGTTAATAAACTAAATCGTATAGAACGAACGAAATCCGCGTGTTTACGATACCGATGATGCTGCAAAGTGGCTGAAAAAGCACGCTGCTACATAGATGCAAGATGGGATCATGGGAGAGATACTGACCAATAGGAGAGAAGGATCTTATGGCGGTGACTAGCATCAGGAACCAATGGGAGAGCGGGAGGGTGGTGGCAAGTCTACTCAGTTGGCAGCACGCGAGTTTTAAAATTGTTATCGTTGGTACGGGCGAATCTCGAACTTTACAGCAACAAACTTTCGTATCTTGAACAATTTTCGTATGTAGAGCCGGAAAAATCTTCGTATATGCTTTCTTATCTCGAGTTTTTCGTAAGTTGAGCCTTTTGTATCTTGAGGTACCACTGTGTATATATATATATATATATATATATATATATATATATATATATATATATATACATACATACATACATACATACATCTATACATATACATACACATACATATACATACACATACATACATACACATACATATACATATATATATATATATATATATATATATATATATATTTAACTTATTTAATTAGAAGGTAGGATAAACAAAGAGATGATGGAAAAGAGGTTAGGAAGTCCCACGAAGAAGAGGAAGATGATATCAATGGAGATTAAAATTGCCATTGTTAAAATGTTCTGGAAAAAGGTGACTTTTCTTTCTTTCTCTCGATCGATTGATCGATCCCAAGGTTTACCTGTAAGTCCATTGAATCTGGCATTAAAAATTTGTAGAACTACAGTACAGACCATATTAAAGGATTAGGCATATTAGATTCCATATTTTTATTCAAGAGTTATTACTTAATAAGGTAAAATATCTGGCTGTGACCCTAGTCTGGGGCACTGTAAGGTGGATTGTGGTGCCTGCAGACTTTTGAATTGTGGTTATCAACGATTTTCAGTTCCTGTGAAGCCCCATGATATCGTGAATTCAGTTGTTTTATTTATTATTTTTTAATATTTTGTTATACAAATCATGAACAAAATCTACAAGGAAAGTTTGTGATGTGTTTGCTATAAACAAAAAGTGAAGAAACCGTACTGTCTGGTTATGTTTTAGTTAAAATACTTCTTTTATTACAGAACCTTGTATTTGGATTGATTATATGCCAGAACCAGCTCATATCCTTGGTGCGTATGAAAAAGTTCCTGCTTCATCCAGCTGATCTACATCTTCTTTTTAATCTTGTAAATGCTACAGAATCCCTCAAGACAAGCGAAAACTGGATGCCTATTTGCTTACCAAAGTTTGATCCAAAGTGAGTGAGTTATTTTAGTTGTTTCATTATTCTCTCTCTCTCTCTCTCTCTCTCTCTCTCTCTCTCTCTCTCTCTCTCTCCTCTCTCTCTCTCTCTCTCTATATTCATATATATATAGAATATATTATATATAAATATATATATAGTACACAGGCAGTCCCCGGGTTAAGACGGGGTTCCGTTCTTGAGACTCGTTGTAACCCGAAAATCGTCATAAGCCGAAACATCATAAAAAATACAAAGAAAACCTTACTTTTAATGCTTTGGGTGCATTGAAAACTATGTAAACTGCATTCTTATTGCATTTTTTATCAAAAAACGTTCAAATATTGATTATTTTGCATTTTTGGTATCATATTACTTCTGCCAGATGAGCGTTGTGGGCGTCGTAACCCTGGAAATAATTTCTGATGAATATAATTGAAAAGCGCCTTAACCTTGGAATGTCGTAAGCCGAACCAGTTGTAACCTGGGGACTGCCTTTATATGTATGTAATGTTATATGATATATATATATAATATATAATATATATATAGATATATATATATATATATATATATATATATATATATATATATATATATATATATATATATATATATATATATATATATATATATAATATATATATATGTATGTATATCGAGCTACAAATGTCTTTTAATATCTAATTCGCTCTACCTCAGAATTCATATATGTTTAACCGAAGGAGAATTTATTCAGCGATAATAGAATTGCCAGCCGACGGGCACGAACTATCGACATCTTCAATTCCAGGACTGGCAGTGAAGCCTTAGCCAACCCCGCCACCGCAAGAGATATAAGTTTATGCTGCCTCCCATCTCAAATACCTGCCGCGCTCAGGTATTTTTAGTTCTAGAGACTGCATCAAACCCATCTCGTCCTCGGTAGCGTGGTAGTGCTTTTGCCCGCACGTAGTCATTATATAAGTCATATCACATTACCGTGATTCATATACATATATCGAGCTACAAATGTCCTTTAATATCTAATTCACTCTACCTCGGAATTAATATATTTTCATATGTTTAACCGAAGGGGAATTTATTCAGTGATAATAGAATTGCCAGCCGACGGGCACAAACCATCGACATCTTCAATTCCAGGACTGGCAGTGAAGCCTTAGCCAACCCCGCCACCGCAAGAGATATAAGTTTATGCTGTCTCCCATCTCAAATACCTGCTGCGCTCAAGTATTTTTAGTTTTGGAGACTGCATCGAACCTATCTCGTCCTCGATAGCGTGGTAGTGCTTTTGCCCGCACATAGTCATTATATAAGTTATATCACATTACCGTGATTCATATACATATATTGAGCTATAAATGTCCTTTAATATCTAATTCACTCTACCTCGGAATTAATATATTTTCATATATGTTTAACCGAAGGGGAATTTATTCAGTGATAATAGAATTGCCGGCCGACGGGCACGAACCATCAACATCTTCAATTCCAGGACTGGCAGTGAAGCCTTAGCCAACCCCGCCACCGCAAGTTTATGCCGCCTCCCATCTCAAATACCTCCCAGCTTTCAATGCCTCCTTTGAAACACAAGGGGCGTTTCGAGACTTTAATAGACACGCAAGGGGTAGCAGAACCAGAGGTGCTTTCCAGCAGAGAGCTGGCTCTAGAGGCAGAGGCTTCAGAGGAGGCAGAGGAGGCAGAGGAAGTAAGACCTCAACCAGTCAATGAGTCTCTGCAGGTGGGCAGGAGACTGTACCTCTCCCGGGACCATTGGACCTTTAGCATGTGGGCCCACAGTATTTGTGATTCCGAAAAAAAGGTCCTGGGTGGGGTGGAAATGGAAGAAAGGGCCTCCTCCTCCAGTCAGTTTTCATCAGATTCCAACGACAGACCTTCTAGACTATGCCAAAGACCTTCTTCAAAAGAAGGCAATAAAGAAAGTCAGTCACCTGAAATTTCACGGACGTTTGTTCAGTGTATAAAAGAAGGACTCGGACAAACGAAGAGTGATTCTGGACTTGTCACGTCTCAACTCATACATTCAATGCGACAAGTTCCGCATGCTAACCGTCTCGCAGGTGCGGACCCTACTTCCGTGTGGGGTCGTCACCACCTCTATCGGTCTTACAGACGCCTACTATCATGTACCGATAGCAAGAAACTTCTCTCCATACCTAGGCTTCAAACTTGGAAAACAAGCTTACTCGTTCAGAGTCATACCATTCGGGCTCAGCATAGCGCCCAGAATATTCACCAAACTAGGAGAGACAGTAGTACAGGAACTAAGAGCTCAGGGGGTGATGTTAGTAGCTTACCTAGACGACTGGCTCATTTGGGCAACCAACGGCGAGGAATGTCGCAAGGCAACAGCCAAAGTAATAAAATTCCTAGACTACCTGGGTTTCCAGATAAACAAGGAAAAGTCCCGTCTCATTCCGGCGTCTCGCTTTCAATGGTTGGGAATCCAATGGGACCTAACCACACACAAACTACCTCTTCCGCTAAAGAGAACTTAGGTTCACTTCAGTTTCCTTCAATAACAGATGTTCTGTTGAAAGCCAGACTGAAGGATATCAATTGGGTATGGCGGAAAAGAGCCAACAACAAGTTCAGAGACAAAATCTCCTTGATTCCGCCAATGCTAAGGAAAAGACTCCGCCCATGGACGGAAGTCCGGAGTCTTTCCAAATCAGTGCCACTACAATTTCCCCCGCCGTCTCTGATAGTCCACACGGACGCCTCTCGGAGCGGATGGGGGGCTACTCTTAGTACAAGAAGGTTCAAGGAACATGGTCGACAACATTCCGCCAGTTCCACATCAACGTACCAGAGGCAGTGGCCATTTTTCTGACCCTGAAACGACTAGCTCTGACCAGGAACATTCATATCAGACTAGTCTCGGACAGCGCAGTGATAGTTTATTGCATAAACAGAGGAGGCTCCAAGTCGAGCCAAATAAATCATGTGATGATTGCAATTTTTTCGTTGGCAATGAAACATCATTGGCACCTGTCAGCTACTCACCTGGCAGGAGTACGGAATATCATCGTGGACTCACTGTCCAGGACAACTCCGCTGGAGTCGGAGTGGTCCTTAGACACAAAATCATTCCACTGGATTTCCCAACAAATCCTGGGCCTTCAGGTAGACCTGTTCGCCACGGAGTCCAATCACAAACTTCCGTGTTATGTGGCTCCCAATCTGGATCCTCTGGCTCACGCCACAGATGCGATGTCCATAGACTGGAACAATTGGCAGAAAATTTACCTATTTCCGCCAATAAACCTCTTGATGAAAGTTCTACACAAACTCAGATCTTTCAGAGGACAGATAGCATTGGTTGCACCCAACTGGCCGAAGAGCAATTGGTTTCCTCTTCTACTAGAGTTGAAACTCCGTCCCAGACGGATTCCCAACCCAAAACTGACTCAAATAGTACAAACTCACACTGTGTCAGCTTCCTCAAGAATTCTGAATGCCCTAACTTTATGGACTTCATGGAGTTTGCAGTACAGAAGGATGCTAGTATTGACCCACTAAACACCCTGTTCGTGGAGTCAGACAAAAGAGAATCTACACTCAGGCAGTATGATTCGGCAGTAAGGAAGCTAGCCATCTTTCTAAGAGAATCAGATGTCCAGAGTTCGAAAAAGGCCTAGCTGCTAGTACCATTACTACGACTAAATCTGCCTTGAGGAAGATTTTTCAGTTTGGCTTTAATATTGATTTAACAGATTCGTACTTCTCGTCTATCCCTAGAGCATGTGCTCGTCTGAGACCGGTAGACCGCCCTCACACGGTTTCCTGGTTTTTAAATGACATACTCAGGTTGGCTTCAGATACTGATAACGAATCATACTCATATATAACCCTTCTCAGGAAAACATTATTTTTAATGAGTCTGGTCTCAGGCGCCAGAATATCTGAACTGTCGGCTCTCTCTAGAGAACCAAATCATATTGATTTCCTCCCGTCAGGAGAAGTTCTGCTCTCTCCATATCGGAAATTCTTAGCAAAAAATGAAGACTCACAAAACAGGTGGTCTCCATGGAAGATTGTCCCTCTTCCACAGGACCCATCATTATATCCTATTATTACATTAAAATCTTATCTGGGCAGAACTTCTAAAAAGTCTTCAGGTCCTCTTTTTATTAGAGAGAAGGGTGGAACCATTTCCTTGAAGGCCATCAGACAACAAATTCTTTATTTTATTAAACAAGCCAATCCGGATTCAGTCCCTCATGTCCATGATATCTGGGCAGTGGCTACCTAAGTTAATTATTTTCATCATATGAACTTCGAGGGTCTTAAAAATATATATGGGTTGGAAATCCCCGACAGTATTTAAATGCCACTATCTGAAAAATCTTGAGGCCCTTAAATATTTGGCAGTGGCTGCAGGGAACATTGTTTCCCCTGATACGGCCTAGTTATTTAACTCTAAATCTATATTTTATTATTTTGCTATTAATTATCTTTTGGTACTCGCTCTCACCTACCTGCCTCGCTTGTAATCCCTGCCTTTCTGCCTTTTGTTCTGGACTGGATTGCTCATCAACCCACTCCTGTACATGTACATAGTTCATTAATATATTTGTTGTTATGTTCATTACCTGTTGCATTTTCCCATGATAGTATGGATTTGGTCATATTAGGTGCTTTTTACCATTTGTAATTTGTTATCCTTACCTTGGTTATTAAAACAATAATTTTAAGAAAATTTTCATTTTCCTTTCATATAAATTTTTTTTTACATTTTATTTCCAAGCTTGTATGGCCAATTCTCTGTTACTATTTCACTGGCCGACACAGGTCGAGCCCAGAAAAGGGATTTTGACAAAGGAAAAATCTATTTCTGGGGAAAGACCTGTGTCACCCAGTGAACCCATCCCTCTCTTTTTCCTTTCCCCACCCTTTTAGCTGGCCCAAGCTTGGGTGCATATTTCAGGAATGAGGGTTTCTGGCAGGGGTAGTAGTAGCGAGCGGAAGGTAGACGACGTAACGTCACCTCTCTAGAGGGGGATTTTGAGAGAGGAGACTTCTAATTGGCAAAGCATCTGTGATAGTGGTTTCCACTCGCCCCTGTGCTATACCGACACCTTATGAGGGTGAGCGAGCTGGAGGTAGTAACTCTAGCATTCTATATGGCTTTTTTCTCTGGTATATTTAGCATTTATTTATACCCATAAATGAGTGCTATAGGGACATTTCACTGGGCGACACAGGTCTTCCCCCAGAAATAGATTTTTCCTTTGTCAAAATCTCTTATATATATATATATGACTGGTAAAAATGTTCTTTAACAACAGAATTCCATCTAATAAAAGGAGCCCATAAAAACACCAAAATATAGAGAGAAAAGTACTATATTTCAGAGACTGCTGTCTCCCTCTTCAGGTAGATGAATGAGAAGTTTACAAAAAAGGTGGTATTTATACCAAGAGGTCCATCCACAGGCAAGCCCATTTAGGTCACCCCCGCTGATAATCTTCCTTTAATCTTCTTTAAGTGTTGGTTGAATGAAAACCTTGTCGATTGTATCTGAAATCCATGCTCCTTTTTAGATGTTCATTACCTGCCTCTCTTTTATTAAGGCCGATTCCATCATTTGACTCTTGTACTGGCAGTTGCTGGAATTTGTCTTGTGTAATTTATAGTAGTAACTGCCGGTACAAGAGTCAAATGATGGAATCGGCCTTAATAAAAGAGAGGCAGCTAATGAACATCTCAAAAGGAGCATGGATTTCAGATACGATCGACAAGGTTTTCATTCAACCAACACCTCTTGGTATAAATACCACCTTTTCTGTAAACTTTTCTCATTCATCTACCTGAAGAGGGAGACAGCAGTCCCTCCTTCTTCTCCACTTGCTGGTACCAGTCGAGTGAAGACTCATGATGTGCATGGAATGAGCACATCTCTTGCCTTCAAGAAGAACCTCTCTGTTACCCAGGTGATGGAAGCTGGCACATGGTCTCGCCCTTCCACCTTCACTAGGTTCTATTTTAGAAACTGTACCCACAGCTACCTCGACACAACTGACCTTGGTCCTGTGGTAGCCGCTCAGCAAGTGGTTTAGTTGCCTCCGTGCCCTCAGAGGTCGGAAGTATCGAATCGAGGATCGAGGTTCCGTATCAGGGTGGGGGTGAATGTGAAAGTATGACTGGCCTATTTTTTTTTCACCTTATTCCCTTTCTTGGGGCCACAGCATCGAAACCCGTTCTCCATCACCGGTTTTGATACTGGTAAGCAATCCATGTCTGACTAGTGGTTTTTCTGTAGACACACAGAAGTCAGTCTCCACACTTCTTTCTGAGGGGGAGTGTGCTGCAACCCAACAAACCCGTTATAATTATATTGCCTGGTTTTGGTCACCAGGGAAGTTCTACGCTCATGCTTTGATGCCCAGGCTGTCAGCCATCAGGCCACATTTACCATGGCTCGTGGGGTGAAAGATCCACGACCCAAGCTATAAGCCTAGGTCCTGGCATCCCGGGTTCCATTCTCAGCCAGTGAGGCAGGACTTCCATCCCTACCTTAGGATGAGTCTCCTAAATAAAGGACAGAAGGTTTGCATACGGTATAGAAAGAAATGACATTTTTGAAAGTAAAATGTATTTTTCTCTAACCATACAAACCTGGAGTCCTTTACTTGTATGGTCCCGCCAAACACCCACCCTTGATTCAAGGGTCAACATCACAGTCCTGGCTGTAACCAAATTGAAGACTCAGTGAGCTGGTGGGGAGGTGGTGCTTCCCCACAGCCGGGGGCCAGGTAACTACCAGCCCAGTAGTTACTACCTTGGTTTATAAAAGAATGAATTAGCCAGTAGTTTCAGCTGAGCTGCAATCTATCCTAAGTAAAGGACTCCAGGTTTGATGGTTAGGGAAAAATACATTTTACTTTCAAAAATGTCATAGTGTAATACTTACCTGACCTGAATGATTTCCGCCTTCCTCCCCACTTCAGTTTGATAGTGAATGACTCAATTGAGGAGGCAGGCCTCTGGTGGCCGGTATTTGCAGCAGCATTGCCAACAGTAACACAGGTAACTCATTTGGCTACATTTTACCTGCAGCGTTGGTAGCACTGACAGTTAAAAGTACAGTTAAAGAACCCACTTTGTTGGTAAATCTGTGGGGATATAGTTCAGGCTGGTCAGTGACCAGGGCTAATTCAGGTGTTCAGGTAAGTATAACAATATTAGTTTTATTATGAAAACTTCATTTTTATTACAAAATGCCAAATCATTTTAGGATGCACTCATCTTGAAAATGGCTTTCTTGGTGATTGCATGTGTCTTGGTCAGTTTTTTTTAAGGATAACTGATTGTTAATGTTTTTATATAATATACTATAGTTCATTGCTAAATGCTTTTCTCTTTTCAGTGGATATTTGTATGGCCATGTTTCATATCTTGCTGATGATTGTGAGGCGTGCTTATTGTTGTTAACTGTTGACAAAGAGCAGTTCTTCACCCTGTCAGAAGCTAAGCAGAAGATTGTTGATGTAAGTAAGAAAATGATAACCTTTAGGCTGTGTAGTTACCATACTGACTCTTGTGAAACACTGATGTAATATAGTGGTGATTTTCGCCTGAATCACCGATTTATTACTTAACCTTTTTTGGTATCATAACTGCATTTTAATACTTTGAACTGGTCTTGTTATTTCTGCATGGGTTTCAACCCAGCTGGATGTCATTGTCATTGTTGTTTTGGTACAAGTAAGACCACCTTTTGGGGATGAGACTTGTATCCAGGTGTACAACTCAAGAATTATTAGTCCACTAGATGTTATCATACCTTTGAAAACAAAAATAACTCTGACACCTTCGAAATGAGCATTATTTGGCCTCTAATTACACAATCATAAATCTAAAATAAAGGATAACCTAAGTTGGCCATTTAGGCAACAGTTGCCATACCATCCGTCCTTACGTAACTGAATGCAGTCATTTTAGTGTTGCTATATGTAGTATGAAGACTTGGCTTATCAAGTATCAATTGTCTTTGCACTTGCTATTAGTAAACACTTGTTTGCATAACATTTTTTGCTGCATTTTGCAGCACAACCTTGTTTTCATTGACTTCTTGTAATTTTGTCTCAATGGCGTTCTCTGTTATCACATGATGACCTGAATTTAGGATATTTATACCCTGTTATCTCCATTACATCTCTTGGACTAGCCTTATGTAGTGTATATTATTCTGTTGGAGTCAATACTTGATTAATTGTTTTGTGAACATTTCTAGTGTATTTGGGTCTTCAACTTCCCTCTGTTGCAAGTTGTGTTAGAGAAATTCCCCTGCATTAAGACCAAAGGTTTGTTAGTTATGAAAAATACAAACTGATTAAAAATTTATCCTTTTCAGTATGTTAACTAGCACATCTGTGTATGTTGCCTTGTTCTGTACAATGAATGTTTCCTTGCTCAGTCCCCTTGTGCTTATTGCTTACAGTAATGTGCATTTTGCATTGCGGATGGTGCTGAAGGTTCTTTGCAGTGTCCCATTGGCCTAAGCTGCTTTGCTTTGTACTCATCAACCATTCCCCTAGTCTCTTCTCACTTAGCTGCCTAACTTTTCAACATTGCCATGTTCTGCTATCAGCTCTCATTTAAGATCATATCCTTTGAGTGAGCTTTGTGAAAGTCTAGAAGCGTGATACTATTGCTCTGATAGTGTTTTATTATTATAATAATTTTAATAATCCTTTTTCCAGTCAGTTATCACTGTTTGGCATATTTAGCTTGGTATGTTGGGAATCTTCTGACCAGTGAAAAAAACACCCTAGGAAACCATAGAAATTTGTGAAACGTAAAAGGTAAAAAAACAGTACAGATGGGCCCAAAGAGATGTTTTGTAAAACTTTTAGTATTGTCTGCAGAGTGCTACTCAATGCATACTGTGGACACTAGCCCCTTACAGGGTCAGCTACTTCAAAGCTTTGTAATACATATGTAGCATTTATAAAATTGACATCTCTGCAATCAGCAGACCAAGACTCATAAAATATCCTCGTGGCAGAAGCACATGTTGATTGAAGGCCGTGCATGTCGTAATGGCTGGTTTTGGTGATCATCACCATGAAATGCATGCTTGGGGTCACAAAAAAAAAAAAAAAAAAATGATAGCGGCTCAATCACACATTTGTGATTCAACAATGCACAATGTGTAACTGCCAAAAATGTGCTAATTACAATGTAATTACAGTGCAACCAAATCCCCATGAATTGCTACAGGGCCATCAAGTTTGGCGATGTGCACCAAGTGATGGCAGATGTTTTAATGGATGGTGCATGTCGCAATTGTGAGTTAACGATTTGTGCAATCTATGGCAAGCGGCGAAGCCATTGCATCAGTAGCAATACCATTGTATAAGCGTTGCACAATGACAGTTGGCATGAACTGACTGTGTATGTGTTGGGTGGTGTCACGGATCCACCATCACTTGTTGCAAGTTGTCAACCTCGGCAATGCAGTAACAATCCATGGCGATTGTTGGAGATTTGGTCGTAATTGCATCGTAATGGCATCCTAATTAGCAAATTTTCGTCAGTAACAATGTGCATGGTCTTGAATCGCCAATGTTTGATTCAGCCATTATGAATTGAGTTTATAATAATTCAACCTTGAAGTAGTAAAATACACACCAAATAGACCTGGGGTGCATTGCCAGATTATTCTTTTGTTATAACCATTGCTAGTTATTTCAGTGTTTTAAGTTTATCTTAGTTTAACCAGACCACTGAGCTGATTAACAGCTCTCCTAGGGCTGGCCCGAAGGATTAGATATATTTTTACGTGACTAGGAACCAGTTGGTTACCTAGCAACGGGACCTACAGCTTATTGTGGTATCCGAACCACATTGTATCGAGAAATGAATTTATCACCAGAAATAAATTCCTCTGGTTCTGCGTTGGCCAAGCCGAGAATCGAACTTCGAACCACCGGAATGGTAGCCGAGCGCAAAATGCACTCGGCCAACGTGGAACTAAATATTCCAGTGTTGAGAGTTCACAAATCTCCGTTAGTATAACGTGTTCATCCCATTGATGAACTTAGAGAAAATTCAGAGCCATTACATAGGGGCTTTTGATGTGGACACAATTGGAGCAGTATGATGGGAAAAGATTTGGAAGTTATTCAATGAGTCTCAACTTTTCCTTAACCCTATTTATTTCGTTAATAGTATTACAAAAAAGAAAATTAAATTTTCTTGTCATTGTAATTCTTCAAAAACTCATCCTCTTATACCGAACTTAACTTAATACTACCTCGACCCCCTGAAGAACCTAAACCAAATTCTTAACCCTAAATCTATAGTGTTTCCTCCCTAACTATCAGGAGAACCTTAACTTAATTAAACCCTGCTTTCAGTAAATCAGAAAGCAATTATTATATATTCTTTACTTCATGGTTCTCACTGTCAGCATCTATTTCATTAACTTTTTTCACTTCCTTGATTGACCTCAAGCAGTCTTAATTTTTTTCTGTCTCCCTTTAGGAGGTGATATCCCCTTTTCCATACACTATGTATACTTAATTGAGGCTTCCACCTGAGCCGGGAGCCCATAAACTTTTTATAAACAACTCAACAGTGTCCTGACCAGGTGCCCTTGTTTCTGCAATGTGGCTTAGTTTTCTGTTTCTTCAGTCTAAACATTACACTTCCTTGCAGAAATTGAATTAAAGTGTAAAAGCTGAATGAACCACAGATGTGCCTTTGGAAATTTATTCTTGATTTCCTTCCCTAGCATGGTATTATGACCACTTATGTCTTATCTGCTTTTAATCGCTTTTCCTCTTACTCCATCGGTACTTTTCTGATTCCATTGGCTGGTTTCAGCCTCTCCAGCTCTTAGCCTTATTTGGTGATTGCCAATGCAAATCCTATTTATATATGTAGGCTCCCAAGGTTCAGGTGAAGGGGAGCAGATCCTATCTTAACTCCCTCACAAAGGCAAACTGCAAGTAAAAAAGAAGAAAAAGAAGCATTAATTAAGATCACTTTCTCCTAAAAACAATCATGAATAATAAAATAACCAAATCCTACACCTGCACAAGCAGATAAACATTAAAATATGAAAAGAAACTATCAGTCACATTCAGCCTACTACAATGTTCTGAAGACTGGATGCTTTTTTATATGTAAAGATCTTTACTGTTATACCTGAGTGTTATGTGCTCTGTCAAATTGTTTTTGATCAGTTTTGGTCCCAGCAAACCCTTTCAAGTAAAAAATGCATTTTTATATAAGTAACTTACCAAGTATTTACATAGATATTAGTTCCACTTATATGGCAGCTTAAATTTAAAATTCGTGGGTAACACTTCAAATGTCTGTATAGGTGACAAATTCTGCCCACTAGTGGGAATTTTAGGAATGACTTTAGCAGATAACCTCATTCTGTTCTGTAGGGCTTAGTGAAAACACCAAGTACTGGTGGCAGCTTATTCATTATTTTCCACTTATGTATACTATAACTGGATTCCAGTGATGTACACGTCCACTGAAGGCATATTTAGTAACCTTCATGAAATCTCAGGATGATTTTTTTCTTTTTTTGAAATTATTGAGTCATAAACACAATTTTGCCTTAAAAGTAAATCTGTTAGGTCATATATTTTGTTTATGCCTAGGCTATTTGCAAGCCATCAATAATACTAGTTCTCATATGTTATGGGATTCTTTTAGGCTGAAACTTTTGCATTATGTTTCGCTTACTGGGCCTAGGTTAATTGCAAGCCATCAATGGTGTTTTCTGGGTATAGGCACTCGCAAGCTGCCAGTATGGTGTTGCCTTAAAAAGCAATTCTTGTACCTTACACCATTCCTTTAGGCCAAAGCTTTTACATTGCTTTGTTTACTGGGCCTAGACCCCTTGCAAGCTGCCAGTAGATTAGTGTTGCCTTCAAGTAAATTCTCGAATGGTGTTTACAGGGCGTAGGCTTCTTGCAAGCCGTCGATAAATAAATGCCTTAAAAGTAATTCTTGAATGTTTCATTGTTCCTTTAGGCCAAAGATTTGCTATGTTTGTTTACCGAACCTAATCTACTTGCTAGCTGTTAGTAAATAATTTTACCTTAACCCTCCCACTTTCCTTTGCAGAATTGAAAAGTGTAAGGACAGTAAGTAGTAAGGATAGAACGGTGCTTAATGGAAGAAGTAGGTATCGTCGCCAAGGATCGGTCTCAGTATTTGCTTTGGCAGTACATTGTGCATACAGGCAGTCCCTGGTTATCGGCAGGGGTTCCTTTGCGATGGCTTCATGATAACTGAAATTGAGTGATTTTTGTGGCTTATCAGTGCCAATAACCAGTTAATGGCACCTCTGTCAGGTATGTATTGTTGTGCAGATATACTCTACTATTGGTGCTGATAACCAAAATTCGGAGCTTTAGGTGCTAGACAAGCCCCATAAAACTGAATCTCCGATAACCAAGGCCGTTGATAACTGGGGACTGCTTCTACTGCTAGTATTTGCTTCGTCAATACATTTACTAAGTTGGAACGTTTCTGAGGAGCGTGTCATGTCTCCTGTGCGAGGATGACATGCATCTAGGTTGATTTGCAGATCATGAACGTACTACACTTCTAGCACCCAGAAGCGCCTGCTGGCGTCCGCTACATCCTGATGCCAGTTCATGTTGTTCAATGGCGCCATTTACCATCTGCCACCAACTCGTGCCTTAGCAGCCAAAAGGCGCCCAAAGAAGTGCCCATAAGCGCCTGAGCCCCCAAGAGCACCCACAGGCGGCATTTGTAGTAGACAGCAAGGCGTGCACAGAGCTGACCCCACTGGTGCTATCTACCATCTGGCAGCGACTCGTACTCTAGGCAGCCAAAAGACTCCCATAAGTGCCTGAGTGCCCACAGGTGGCATCTTTAGCAGACAGCCAGAGGCATGCACAGTGCTGACATACACTTTTTCTCACCTACTACTAACCCTACATTTTTATCCATGTTGCTTCTGTGGTTGGCTCTCTCGCTTCCTTCCCATGCCATTGCCAGTTTTGTTTCTGGGTTAACAGAAAATAAACCTTGCAAAATGAAGTGTTGTGCAATGGAGGAGATGATTATCCAGGCTGCTGGTTCTCCTAGACCTAAGTCACCATCTTCTTTCCCATCGTTATCCCTATGCTAAGGGGCCACTTGCCTAATGTGCCTTTCCTTACAACATCAGGCATGGTTTATTATTTGGCAAAGGGGTTTTTATGACTGCATGCTCTTGCTGTCATCAACCACAGTTATTGGCAGTGGGCCTTGCCTTTGACTAAAAAGTCCACCTTCAAGGCAGCAGTTTCCACAGTTATCGGTGGTGGGCCTATCCTTTTACTAAACAGTAAGACTGCAAGGCAGCAGTTTCCACAGTTATTGGCGGTGGGCCTAGCCTTTTGCTAAAAATATACGACTGCAAGGCAGCAGCTGTCCTTTTATTCGCCTTTTACGAAATGCAGGACCTACGGTGGTAGTATTCATACACCCCTACCACAGGGTGGAGACCTAAGTCACTGTCTTACTCCCCTAAACCTGGGAGAAGTCATACTGAATGTCCAAGGAAGGCTGGTGGTAATTACCCCAGGTAATTGCCCCTCGGTCAAACCTGTTGCATATTCCCAGGTATCGGTAGACATCCCATGAAAAGGTGTCTTTGTGGAGGTAAAGTGGAAGAGGCAGCTATCCAGCCCATCAGATATCCTAGACCTAAAGTCCTTGTCATACTCCCCTAAACTTGGGGGGAGACATACTGGCAGTCCAAGGGAGTTTGAGGGGTTTTGGCCCTGGATAAGTGCCCCTCAGTTGAGCCTGTGATCCAGGTATCAACAGACAGCCGCTGGAAAGGTGTCTGATGAAGATGTAGTGTGAGCACAACTCAATAACGGTTTTCTTCCTGAGCACCGGGCTCCAGCTTGCTAGGCTGACCCCTCTATTTGGCGCCAAGTGCTTGCCCAGTGGTCAATGGAACACCGGTGACCCCGTCCTAGAGTCAAGTGACTGAGCGCCCAGTGTCCGAAGTACTTGCTTCAGCAATACCTTTTCTAGATTAGAATGATACAGAGAAGATTAGCATGGCTCCTGCACAAGGATGACATGCAAATCATGCAGCCTTCCGTAATTTTCAATCAACACTTTTATAACCCTCAGTGCCTGGTTTTTCCTTAGAACATACTATTGTTTTTTTCTTGGGTGCCACTTCCCAATGGAATGCCTGGCTCCAGCTTCCAAGTAGTCGGCACCAGTCCCCATTTGCCAAGTGCCTACTATCCTCTCACAAACTCTTCAATCAGTTCCACCTTCACTTAGAGTTCAGGACGTTACTACAACCTTTACTATTGCAGCCCTGTCCTTTGTGCACAGTGACATTTTGAGGAGTGACTTTTGTCAGGAAGAGAGAAAGGCTTGTGCCTTCGGCATTCCTCCCTCTTGTAAGGGAGCCCTTAACCTTTTGATGACTGCAAACCCCCAGTGAATTGCCCAATATGGTTCCAAACCCCCTTTGATTAAGTCCACTTAAGTCCCATTTGTTGACAATATAACTTAATACACTTAGTTTAACACATACGTTAGTTATGAATAGCAAGGAATAGACCATAAAGAAAATCAAAAGCATTTATAGTTTTATATGGTTATTTACTTACAAAATATACCCATGTATACATTGACACATTAAAGTCAAATATATAGAAATATCCAGAGATCAAGTCTCAAGGGGGTATGGATACCCCCTGTTAACCCTCTTACGCTGACTGGACGTATTTTACGTCGACATTTTTTGTCTCCCGTGTGCCGACTGGAGGTATTTTATGTTGACTTACAAAAGTTTTTTTTTTAAATTCGCGGAAAAATACTTATAGGCCTACCAGCCTAAAACTTTTGAATCACGCGCCTTGGGGGATGCTGGAGTTCAACGGATCAAGGTGTTGTTTTGTTTACAATCGTTACACAGGCGCGCAAGTGCGAATTTCTTTCTTGCCACACTAAAAAGTATCTGTGACACATCTCGGAAATTATTTCGTCACTTGACATAATTTTTGTACCATTGTATATTAGCCGTTACATGAAGTATTATATATGAAAATGTGCGCATTTTTATGTAAAATACAACAATAAAATACTCATGATTGGAGCTTTTATCAGTTTTGAGATATTTTCATATAAATAACGATAATTGCCAAAATTTCAACCTTCGGTCAACTTTGACTCTACCGAAATGGTCGAAAAACACAATTGTAAGCTAAAACTCTTATATTTTAGTAATATTCAATCATTTACCTTAATTTTGCAACTAATTGGAAGTCTCTAGCGCAATATTTCGATTTATGGTGAATTTATGAAAAAACTTTTTCCTTACGTCCGCGCGGTAACTCTTCCGAAAAAAATCATACATGCGATTGTGGTAATGTTTGCATCATTTTAAAATTAGCCGTTATATAAAGTTTTATATATGGAAATGTGCGCAATTCCATGCACAATACAACTAAGAACAACCCATGGTTGTAGCTTTTATCAGTTTTGAGATATTTTCAAATAAATAACGATAATTACCAAAATTTCAACCTTCGGTCAACTTTGACTCTACCGAAATGGTCGAAAAACGCAATTGTAAGCTAAAACGCTTATATTCTAGTAATATTCAAACATTTACCTTCATTTTGCAACAAATTGGAAGTCTCTAGCACAATATTTCGATTTATGGTGAATTTATGAAAAAAATAACATTTTCTTTACGTCCGCGCGGTAACTCTTCAGAAAAAATCATACGTTGCGATTGTGGTAATGTTTGCACCATTTTAAATTAGCCGTTACATAAAGTTTTATAGTATATGAAAATGTGCGCAATTTCATGTAGAATACAACTAAAAATAATTGAAGGTTGTAGCTTTTCTAATTTTTGAAATATTTGCATATAAATCACGATAAATAGAAAAAAAACCACGTTCGGTCAACTTTGACTCTACCGAAATGGTCGAAAAACGCAATTGTAAGCTAAAACTTACAGTCTAGTAATATTCAGTCATTTATCTTCATCTTGAAATAAATTCGAAGTCTCTAGCAAAATATTTAGATTTATGGTGAATTTAAAAAAAAAATCTTTCCTTCCCTCCGCGCGCGGATTCTCCGCCACAAATCCCCGAAATGCGTACGTCCCATTCTCGGAATATTTGCTCCGTTTCATATTAGGCATTTCATAGAGTTTTATATATGAAAATGTGCGGAATTTCATGTAGAATAAAACGAAAAATATTTGAAGGTTGTAGCTTTTCTTATTTCCGAAATAATTGCATATAAAATATATATATATAAAAAAATTTGACATTCGGTCAACTTTAACTCATCAGATATGGTCGAAAACTGCAATTGTAAGCTAATACTCTTACAGTATAGTAATATTCAATCATTTGTCTTCATTTTGAAAGAAATTGGAAGTCTCTAGGACAATACTTAGATTTATGGTGAATTTTTGAAAAAAAAATTTGTTTACGTCCGCGCGTTACGAATTCATGCATTATTTTGTGATAATGTTTTCTCTGTGTTGCTTTTATCGTTTTACAATGTGTTATATACCAAAATGATCGCAATTTATTGTACATTACAACGAAAAAAAATTAACTTGTTACCTTTAACCGTTTTGCGCACAGCGCGATTTGAATACAATTATATATGAAATTTCGTTTTTGCGCTATCATATATCGCATTATTTATATATGATAATGATAATTTTTTTCATTTCTGATGGTTGCATACTAAACTTCAGCCAATGAAAAAAAAGGAGCCAAAAATGAACTCTTAATCTTGAAAACTAAGCGCGCTGTGATTTTTTGAAAAAAAAAAAAAAATTTCCGCTTCCGCGCTCACTCTGAAACACCTCCGGCACACGGGAGACAATTTTTTTTTTACTGCTTCGGCGTAAGAGTGTTCAGTACTCCTGCTCTAGTACTATGAGAGAACTATCTTCCTTGTGGAAGATTTTGTCTAGTTTCTGGATTGTCTTGACTGGAACCAGGAACCTTGGCTAAGAAGTTGGAGACTCCCTAGAACTTTCTGAGTCATCACCTTGGATTGCTGCTTGATGTGGGCAAGTATAGTTGGATTAGATTTAGAATTGTCCGCTCTTGTCATCAATTTTGGAAGAGGGAGCTTTGGTGCTTTTCAACCAGCATCGACTCACAAGCTATTGTCTTCCTCTGTTTAGAGGATTTCAGCTGGCCTGCGGATGATTGCTATATCACAGTATTTTTTTTATGTGCTCTCCTGTTATTATTTTCTGCTACATACAGTTCTGCATAGTCTTCAGTCTGTACAAATTGATGTCAAGTGTATGGTATGTCCATGTGTCTGCATGGCTACTTAAGAAGATACAGAGTCGGCAGCTGGTCTGCACGGATGTTTGAGAGGCTGCACAATGTTTTGCTAGATTACTCGGTTGTCTGCAGAATGAAGATGAACCAGAAGGCCTGTCTTCTGAGACAGGTTTTCTCAGTTTGGGGACCTGTGCTCCGACCTCTCTGCGGCACTGCAGGCAGTTCCCGGGTTATTGGGGGTTGGGTTTCCATTCCGCCAGCTTGATGATAAGCAAAAATCGCTGATAACTGAAAATCAGCGACCAATTTTCAGGGTTTATCAGCACCAATAACCAGTTAATGGTACCTCTGTTAGGTATTTATTGGTGCCAATACCCTGGTATCGGCACTTGTAGCGGTTATCGGTGCTAGACAAGTGCCATAAAACTGGATCGCTGATGACCAAGGCCATCAATAAGCAGGACTGCCTTTATAGGTCTTCACATGAGTCCTCGCTCTTCTTCACTTAACCTCATTTTCTAGCCTTGACATCAGTCTTTACTTACAAAGACTATCTTGACCGAAGTATTGGATGCCATTGTCATTTCCCATAGCCCTAGATTAAGTCAGGCCTGTACAGTGGACCCCAGTATTTGTGCGGGATGCATACCAGACTCCCCGCGAATAGTTAGAACCCCCCTCTAAAAATGCTTATACTAGTAACTGCCTATCTTGGATGTGTAAACACCAAAGTAATCCCTAAAAATACCATCCTACATCAAATGTACATTAAATTATCATCCTATTATTGTACATATTAATCTTTAAAATATTATTAATACTATTTCGAAGTAAATCTTATATTTTATGGTTAAAAATATATGTATGTACTGTATGACGTAGTTACGTATGTCTGAAAATAATCCAGTCCCCCTATTGGTATTCAGTCATGTATATTTTCTTTCATACATTTACTATTCAAGCCGTCCAGTTTTCTTTTTACAAGTGAGACAATTGTATGTGAAATTACAAGAGAGAGAGAGAACAAAAATATGTATGAACATTAAAAAAATTCATACATTAGTACAACATATATTAATAGGGTACTCGCCAGTGATAAATGTTGATTAGAAATGATGAAGATGAATTAGCTGTGCAGTCTGATGAATAACAATGAAAATAGACTGCACAGTTAAGCAGAGGAGTTATAGCACATCTAAGGGCGCCTCTTCACTTACGGGAGGCGCTTCGGGAGACACTAACTCAGGCGATTTGGGAGGCACTTCTTCAGGCAATTTGGGAGGCACTACTTCAGGGGTTTGGGGAGGCTTTGGATGGTCCTTCTGTGTATGTGTGATGAACATGGTGATTGGCAGCTGGTGTCTTTGCTTCTTCATGGTGATGAGGGCTTGATTATAGGGCTCCAATGCTGTATCAAGGATGTTTGAAAATTTTAAGGAGCTTTCCATGTAAGGATCACATGTTGCAACAAACTCCTGAGCCCCGTTTATCATTTTCCTAATTTGGGATAGGCGTTCCAAAGTCAGGCCCTCGTTCTCCTGCTCCTGTTCCTCTCCAGAACCTGGAGTGTCATCTTCCTCGCTGGCAGACTTTGTCAGGTCTTCCTAATCCTGGTCTGTTAAGGGGTCAGAGTGGGCATCAATGATGGTGGCGGCTTCATCCTCAGTGATATCGCCAAAGCCTTCACCACCAAAAAATCTCGCCAACTGGACTGCCTTATTAATGGCTGAATGCTGGATTCCCTCAGGAGAGAAGCCATATTTATAGACATAATCTAGCCACAACTTACTCCAGCATGCATTTAGGGTCTCCTCCTTCACGTCCCTCAGCAACTGGCCGATTGCAGACACGAGGCAATCGTGAATTTACACTAATGCTCTTTCAGCGTTAATTCACTATAATGGTCCATTGCATCAAAGGTGCTGGAGGGAGTTCCCAGTGTAGATTGTCTTCATATCCTGGTCCATAGGCTGGAGGAGAGAGGTGGTGTTGGAAGGGAGGAACTCCTTTTCTCGCCTGAAAACCTTGGGAAACTGATGATGGTCCTGGTTGTGGCTCTTTCTCTGCATGTTCTTCATCTTCTTCAGGTGCAGGTTCATCAAAGCCCAAGAATTCTAATTCCCCTTCTTCATCACTTTCCTATGCCTCTAGATTGCCGCCTTCCTGTTCCTCTATGTTGCTGCTTTCCATACCAGTTGATAACAGCTGGCAGAGCTGTTGTGCTTTCTTGCGTATGATGTTGGAGTCAAGGGGCACGTTCTTCTTATGGCAGTTCTTGATCCAGTACGGGAGTCCAGAATCCATCCATATGATTATTTCATTTTGCACTGTCAACTCTGTTTTAGCTGTACCAAAGTAGGTCATGCTTACACTTTTTCTGATTTCACACACTTTTTTTCTTAATGTATCTCACCATGCTCTCATTCACATTAAAATGGCGGCCACATGCGGCAAAAGTTTTGCTCTCCAACGTATCAAGAACTTACACCTTCACATTGAGCTTCATGATGGCCTTCTATCTTTTAGGCTCTGCCAGAAGCCTTAGAAGAAGGGTGCTTTTTAGGAGCCATTTTCGGCATAATTCACATGGATATTTGGTGTTACATTAAACACAGCTTCGCAATTACGTCTACTTGTCAGTACTCTCTACGCAGTGAGGCTAATCAAGGAGATATGCACGATACCCACAATTCCATCATCACATCAAGTGTACAGCCGATATCGGAGGGCATCATGGTATCCTAAGATTTGTTTATCTGTGGAAAGTTGGCTTGGGGGAAGCATCTTTTAAGAAAAACCAATTGTTATTGAAATTTTGCTGTGTTTACATTAACTTTTTACAGGACTAATATTTGAAAATTGATAAATCTTTTTTCATCATTAAAAATGTATTTAGTCATGAAAATATGCTTTGTATGTATGCAAGAAAATACATACAGTGGACCCCCATGAATACTTAGAACTCTTCTAAAAGCAAAGTCCTCTTAAACATTTTACCATTAAAAATATATACGTACAGCAAGTAACAAGAGAGAGAGAGAGAGAGAGAGAGAGAGAGAGAGAGAGAGAGAGAGAGAGAGAGAGAGAGAGAGCACTGAATCAGCAACATCATACAGTGTTCACCCCATACTCGCGGGGGATGGGTACCAGACCCCCGCGAATGACTAGAATCTGAATAGTTGAAAAGTCTATAGAAACCCTTAAAACTGCATAATTTTTAGTTAAAACTCAAGAAAAGCCCACTAAAAATGTATATACCTGATTTTTTTAATAGTTTTATCACAAAAAGTGCACTTTATGGTGAAATTTATAAAACAGGAGTTTGTGGATATTTCTCATAGAAAAATACTGTGAATAGGTGAATTTCCCACAAATAAGGGGGTCATACGTTCCAGAGAGAAATCCGTGAATACATGAGTCCACAAATATGGGCCATTGACTTATATCTGACCATCAAGAGTGAAATTATGAATTATTTTGGAGAGAGAGAATAATAATGAAGAGAGAGAGAGAAAAAAATCTTAAAATATCAAAAGGTTGAAATGAACTTCTATGGGCAACACTCCTTCCCCTGTGACGATACATTTATCAGACTATCATTTACTCCTTTCTCGAAGTGGATAAAAAGACTTGGAATCTCAATTTCTTTTATTGATTTTATTAATATTTGAAAATTAGTTATTAGGTAAATGATTTCTTTATCATACTATGAAACAAATAAGTATACATGAGAGAGAGAGAGAGAGAGAGAGATTATTTAGCATACCATGAAACAAATAGATATATGTAAAAGTGAGAGAGAGAGAGAGAGAGAGAGAGAGAGAGAGAGAGAGAGAGAGAGAGAGAGAGAGAGAGAGAGAGAGATTTTATTATTATTGTTTAATCTCATTTAAACTTAATATTATTTGAGAACTAGTATACTGTAAATTATTATTTTGTCATAAAATGCAGTAGTACTCTTAAAGATATTTATACATACTTCTAACACTTCCAGCCAAAACAGAAGGAGAGAGTTACCACCATGACATACATATCTTGTGGAGAGAGAGAGAGACCTTACCTTACCTTACAGACCTTACATCTTGTTCGGGTTGCCCCAGGTCCCTCAGTGTGAGGCACCTCTAATGTCTACCAGAGAGTTGCTAGTACATCTTCCGGTATATTTTGCATCTTCCAATCTTGGATGGTCTGGGATGCAGTTTAGATATTTGTCGAGCTTATTCTTAAACACATCTACGCTCACTCCTGATATATTCCTCAGATGAGCTGGCAACGCATTGAATAGACGCTGCATTATCGATGCTGGTGCGTAGTGGATTAATGTCCTGTGTGCTTTCCTTATTTTTCCTGGTATATTTTTGGGCACTATTAATCTACCTCTGCTTGCTCTTTCTGATATTTTTAGTTCCATGATATTTTCTGCTATTCCTTCTATCTGTTTCCATGCCTGAATTATCATGTAGCGTTCTCTTCTCCTTTCCAGACTATATAATTTTAAGAATTGTAGTCTTTCCCAGTAGTCTAGGTCCTTAACTTCTTCTATTCTAGCTGTAAAGGACCTTTGTACACTCTCTATTTGTGCAATATCCTTTTGATAGTGTGGGTACCATATCATATTGCAATATTCAAGTGTACTACGAACATATGTTTTATAAAGCATAATCATGTGTTTCAGCTTTTCTTGTTTTGAAGTGCCGTAACAACATTCCCATTTTTGCTTTACATTTTGCCAACAGAGTTGCTATTTGATCATTGCATAACATGTTCCTATTCATCATCACACCAAGGTCTTTAACTGCTTCCTTATTTGTGATGGTCTCATTATTAGGTCCCTTATATGCATATAGCTTTCTTTCTCTGTCTCCATAATTTATGATTCAAATTTATCAGAGTTAAATACCATCTATTTACCTCTGCCCAATCATATACTTTGTTAAGGTCTCTTTGTAGAGCGTTCCTATCTTCATCACAAGTAATTTCTCTACTTATTCTTGTGTCATCTGCAAAAACTACTCACTACCGAATCCTTAACATTATTGTCTATGTCTTCAATCATAATAACAAACAGTATTGCAGCTAACACCGTACCTTGCGGCACACCGGATATTACCTTGGCTTCATCCGATTTCTCGTCGTTTGCAATAACTATCTGTTTTCTGTTGTGTAAAAATTCTTTTAACCATCTTCCTACTTTATCCACGATATTGTGTTTTCTAATTTTCTTCGCTATATATTATGGTCTACTTTATCAAAAGCTTTTGCAAAGTCTAAATAAACCACATCTGTTTCATTTCCGCTTTTCATATTTTTGAATATGTTTTCACGGTGGACTAACAGTTGGGTTTGTGTACTTTTTCCGGGTACGAAACCATGTTGTCCTTTATTAAACAAATTATTTTTTATTAAATGTTTCATAATATTTTTCTTCATTACCCTTTCATACACTTTCATTATATGTGATGTTAGACTCACAGGCCTATAATACTTGCCTCTAGTCTTGATCCACTTTTGAAAGTAGGGGTAATATACGCTAATTTGTGCTCATCATATATCTTGCCTGTATCTACACTTTGTCTTAATAATATTGCAAGTGGCTTTGCGATAGAATGAACTACTTTCTTTAACAAAATAGCAGGAATTCCATCAGGCCCTGCAGCAGCTCCATTTTTAATTTCATTAATAGCCTGCACAATATCAGCTTCATTAATATCTATGTCAGCTAAATATTCACTATTTTCATCCCTTGCTTCTATATCATTATCTTCATTATCTATTCTAGGGGTGAATTCTCTCTTATATCGTTCTGCCAGTATGTTGCAAATTTCCTTTTTTTCATTCGTTAATCTCCCTTCAATTCTCAGAGGGCCTATTTCTATTCTTCTTTTATTCATCTTCTTCGCATATGAGTATAATAGTTTGGGGTTTTGCTTGATATTTAATAGGGTTTTTTCTTCCAAGTCCCGTTTTTCATTTTCTTTTGATTGTATAATCTTTTGTTCTGCATTTTCTATCTTACTTTTTAGTTCTATAACTTTCCATGCATTTTTTTCTTTTGCAAGACCTTTTTTCCACTTTCTGATTTTCTGGAACAAGATTCTTCTGTCTCTTGGTATGCATGAATGATGTTTTACTTTTCTTCTTCGGTATATATTTTTCCACTATTATCTCCAATATTATATAATATCTCCGTATTTACCCTTATGTCATCACTTACGAAAATGTTATCCCAATCTTTGTTTAATTCTTCATTAATTTCTGACCATTTTTATATTTTTTTTACTGTAGAAGTTGTATTTTCCATATCCTTCCCACTTTTTCATTTCTTGCTTATCTCTATTTTCACTTGCTTTGGAATGAACTGTTAATTCTATGACATTATGGTCTGAAATACTCGCATTATAAACTATTATTTCTTTAACATAATTCATCTCGTTCACAAATACTAGGTCTAAAGTATTTTCCTTTCTTGTTGGCAGGTGATTTATTTGTTGAATGTTGTATTCTAGTAGCATATCTAATAGCTTTTCAAATTGCCTCTTATCTTCTGCACTACTATTACTCTCTTTTTTATATGTATAAGTACAACCACAATCTCCTATTCGTTCTTTCCATTCTACGAAAGGAAAGTTGAAGTCACCAGATAGGAGAATAGTCCAGTCCTTGTGATTTCTACATATATCATCCAATTTTTCAATTATTAAGTCAAACTCTTTAGTATTAGGAGGTCTATATATTACTATGTTCATCAATTTTTCAGATTCAAATTCTACCGCTATTAGTTCACATTCTGAGTTACTATATTTCTCATATATTTTTCCTTCCTTGTTTTTTGTCTTTCCCATATATTGCGGTTCCCCTTAGTTCCCTATTTTTTCTATCTGATCTATAAGTTTGGAACCCTTTATTTGATCATCATTCCCAGTCTCTTGGGAATACCAGGTTTCACTTATTATTCATTATATCTATTTTCTTTCATTTTGGGTTAGTTCTTCTAAGTACTCTATTTTTCTTTTTGAGTTACTCATAACTAAACCCTGCGCATTCATCACTATGATGGTTTGCGTGTTTCTCCTTCATTTAATACTGATAGTAATAAGGATTTTCCATGTCTCTTTCCTGTTCTGGTATGTTGTTCTTTTTTTCATTTCCAGAAATTCTGACATTAAAAAATCCAACTTTTCCATAATATTTGATCTTCCTTCATCATAATTATTCATTTTGTGTCTGAATCTGCAATTTTCTCCGTTTCTGCAATATCCTCTTGCATAATAAATACAGTTATTATCTCTTGAGTAGAATTTCGGAGCTGATGCTTTGAAATTTTTTGCTGACACCTCTGCATATCTCATTGGTGGTTTGCTTTTCTCTTTTACCTGATATTCTTGATTTCTCTCTTTATTTGTTTCTTTCTTATTTTGGATTTTATTACTTGGTTGGTTATTTATTTGATTATGATTCTTGGCTACAGGGTGCATATATTTGCATTTTTTGTCGAACTTACATCCTTTTCCTTCTTTTATTTTTGGTTTTTACATATTTTTGGATGCAGATCTCTGCAATCATCCCCATATCCATCTAAGTATGCACATTTACCATATATTTCATAGTTTTGACATATCTTAGGATGTTTGTAGTAACATCTTTCTCCAAATCTGCAATTCCCTCTTTTCAAAAGGTTGCAGATTTTGTCTTTCTTGTCTATTTTTTCCTCTTTTCCCGTCATTGTATAGATCTGGGTAGAGCCTCTTCGGGATTTGCTTTTCTGTTGTCATATCGTAATTTATTTCTTCGTAGGTATGCTGCTTTATTGCCTCATATGTAGTATCAATGAGTATCTCTGCATCCATACTTTTATCTTGTTCTTTGTTTTCCTTATTTTTTTCTGTCATTTCATTTTTGTTTACTTCTCTTCCGTTTTCCTCTTCTTCTTTTTCTTCTTCTCTTCCTCTTCCTCTTCTTCTTCATCCTCAACTATTTGTACATTCAATCTTGATTTAATAACATTGTCTATCCATGATAGACATGTTGAACAAAAAATTCTTGTATCTTTTCTCAAATCTTGTATTACCTCAGCACACTGTGGATGGGTCGGAATGTTGCATGCAGCACATTTTCTGATTAGGTTTTGTGGATTGACTATGCTATACCAAACCTTACACAGTTTGCATGCTTTTGGCATTCTTTTTCCTAATGCATCAATTAGTATATTCACAAGATTCACCTTATTCATTTTCTTTGTCGGAATATGTTGGTTTATGTATATTTTCTTTATGAGTCTCTTGACCACTTGGATTTTATTTGGAACTTCTTCAATTATTTTCAAGATGTTTTCATTAGATTTGTTCCAGAGAGAGAGAGAGAGAGAGAGAGAGAGAGAGAGAGAGAGAGAGAGAGAGAGAGTGAGTTATCCTTATTTAAAAGTGTGAAATGGAAAGATTTCTGGGCTTGACCTGTGTCGGCCGGTGAAATGCTCCTGTAGCACGCATTTCTAGGTATAAATAGATGCTAAATATACTAGAGAAAAAGCTAAAAGGAATGCTGAAGTTACTACCTTCAGCTCGCTCACCCATAGGGTGTCGATATAAACACAGGGGCGAGTGGAAGCCACTACCACAGGTTTTCTGCCAATTAGAAGATTCCCTTCAAAACCCCTCTCTAGGTAGGTGCCGTTACAAGGACTACAATACATCTACCTTCCACTCGCTACTACTACAACTCTCGCCTGAAGGCTTCATTCCTGTATCAGCGTGGTACAGTGACCGCACGTGTTTTTCTCGCTGCCCTCTTCCTGTGTTTTTTGACTAAGCCATGTCTGCTCCAGAGCCCCAAGCTTCTTCATCTAAGTTGAGTATTCCATGATGCATCCCTTTTTAGCCCTTATTTGACCCCTTAGTTCTCGCGAACCAGGGTGACGCTCCTTTTACATCCGCCATCTTGGGTGCATCATTCGCCGCATGCATTTTTTCCCATTGGTATTCTATGATGATATTTACCTCACTGTTTGCTTTTCACTGTTTAGTCAACTGTTTTTGTATACCCCATCATTATTCTAGCTCCTGTCGTTTTCTGGAGCTTTGGTTTTACGAATTTTATCCTTACGTCGTAGGCCCTAACTTGCTCCTGACTTACTCTGAGGTCTCTTGTTATATGTTTATTTTTCGTTACTCTAGCCTTTGGCTTTTGTCCTCAGTCCCGTGTTGGTTCCCCTTCGTACGTACTATTTATTTTCTATGTTATACGCGAGTAATGTATTTTGGCTTCTAAGCTAGCCTATAGTACGCCAGTTTTGTGGAGAGGACGGTTCCTCTCTATCTCTCTCGCGATATTCATGCATGCATTCTTTTATTGTGTTTTTCGATGTTAGTCAGTAATGCACTCTACTATATGCACGTTTATAATATTCATATTCTTTGTGAAGTTGGAATTCCTTGCGATACCCTTCCCTGGTCTACCCGACCAGACCTAGGCTAGGTTTTGGAAGGTAGGTCAGGCAGTCCTGCCCCTCCACCCTTTCGGCCCCACTCTTACCACCTCCTGTCCAGGCCATTGTGCTTGCTGGAAGAGCAGTCCAGAACAGAGAGTCCCTCTTGTGCCATGTTTGTTGGGCCAAGACCTATCATATCTGACCAGATCGGAATTTTTGATTTTGGAGGATTTTGTTAGGTTCTATCCGTCCACTTCATGACGTCCTTTGGAGGCCAGGCTAGCCTACATGACCGGATCTGTACCGATCTCAGAGGGTTAGGCTGGGTCCTTGCTGGGTGCATTACCCCCCCCCCCCCACTTGTTATTCCTCTTTCGCAATTCTTCCAGTAATTCCTCATCATTTATTTTATGTTTGTCTTGTTGTGTGTAGCCTGGGCCTTTGCCCCCTTTAGGGTGTCAGTTGGCCTACCGTCTTCTGCTCCCTTTAGTGGTAGGCTTGTTACAGCTCCCGAAAGGTGATGGCTCACTGATCGGTTGCTGTGGCCAGGTGATCACGACTTGTCCACTCTCCTCCAGACACACCCCCCCCTGCCTTGCTCTCGTCCGGCGCTGCCTAGCTAGCTTGCAGTTCAAGTAATCCTTTGATGAACGACCGCTAGAGCATTTAGCTTTTCCAGGGGGATTAGTCGGAGGAGATTGGTTGTTAGTATTTTGTGTAATCTCTTTAATATGTCTCCGGGCCCATAGGTCCTCTGGCCAGGTGGGGTCTACCATCACACCAGCCAGCAGGCTATACACCGGATTGTACGTACTGCTGCTCCGCCGCTCAGTTGTCTATTCTCCCTGTTGTCTCCGCCTCCCCACTCATGTGGGGGCGGAACTGGGCTTAGAGCTGCGTTTCTAGTTACCTTAGAATTGCTTCTCTTCCCCGGTGCGATCAGATTCAGGCCTAGGTTTTACCTTTTTCCCTGTTCTGCTCGTATCAGCCCGTCTCCGCCGGCACTTACTGTTATGATAACGGGATTATGGACTCTGGAGTAGGTGAAGCCTTTAAGAGATTATGCTAGAACTTGTTTTATTAGCCTCTGTAGGTATGTCTCCGGATCCGTATTGGTTCCGACATAGTGTGGTCTTCCATCACACATGCCAGGAAGTATATACCGGAGTTTATTGTACCGCTGTTTCCGTCGCTCAGTTTTCCATCTTCTTTGCTATCGCTGTTCCCCATTTCGGTGGGGACGGAACGGGGCTCAGATAATGTGCCTACATTTGATTACATTGTATTAATCTGCTGCGATGCGATCAGACTCAGGCTTAGGTCTTACCTTATTCCCCTGTTCTGCTCGTATCAGGCCCTCTCCGCTGGTTATAGCTTTCCGATCCCGAGGACGGATTCCGGAGCAGACGGAGACATCCAGAGCTTTTTTAATAACAAGTAAGTTGAAAGTTATACCCGATATTGCCTTTACGGATCAAATATCTAGTTAAAGTGCACCCATCTGGCCGGAATTAACTTTATTTGATGATACTCATTTGACTTTTCAACATACAGATGGTCTGTTGCCAGGTGTCGGGATGTCCGGCTGTCCTATATAGGCCGTACGGGCATGAGGTCTGCCGATCTCATGCCAACTGCGCCATCCCGGTAGAGGGGAATATGGTCTCGCACCCAGAGGCCTGCACAGTTTGTTATGAACTGGTGAGGATCGTGTCAGACGAGTCGGTAAGTAACATTCTCGCCTCATTGTTTCTGCGAAATTTCTGCTATACGATTGACTTTAGAAAATTTCTTTGACACGGGGGATCCTAATTTGGTTATTTTTAAAGGTTAGTTTGTCACTCACGACCGCGTCGATGACGTCCCTTAAGTCCTGGGTGGGAGGATTCAGGAGGAATGCTAAATCCGGCCAGCCCTACGTGCTGTGCTGTCGGAGGAGCTGTGTTCCCTCCTATACCCGGGCGCTCCGGTTTCGGCGGCTGTACCTGCGTCTGTGGTGGCTCCCATTATTGAGGGCATCCGTCAGGAGACCCAACCCCTCCCGGAGGACCAAGAGGGCTTGTGTGACATCGTCACAGAAGTAGTCGCGGCCATCAGCCTTCACAGGGAACCTATGGCCACAGAGGATCAGGAGGTAGGTAGGGAGGTAAGTGAGACAGGTAGTCTCCCTTTTAGTCCCACTCCTTCTCCCCCTTCTTTCCAGGGCTTCCCTACGAAGTCCGCCCCCACTTGGGATAGATCGGCCTCGGTAATCCCCAAGGTCAAGGCCTGGAAAACAAGATCCCTGCCAAAGGTATCCAAACCATCAGAGCCTTCTCCGGCAGGCTCTGCAAGGTCGTCGTCATCTCCCAAGCCGTCGACTTCCTCTTCTAAAGCTTCTCCCCCACCCAAGGGGTCGAGAGCCAAGTCCTCCAAAGCCAGGCCGGCGGAGTCCGGCTTCGACCAGGAGGTTTTAGCAAATCTTCTCATGATGAAGATGAGCAAGGTAGTGGACTCCAGACTTGAAACGGTGTCCACTCGACTTGCCTCAGGCCTAGAGACCTCGGGTCAATCTATCTTGTCTCTGACCCAGAGGCTACAGGCCCAGGGGGAATTGGTGTCCGGATTCCTCCAGTCCGGAACCACACCACAGTCCGTGACGGTACCGGATGCATCCAAGCTGCTGCCATTTGAGAGCGACCCGTGGCGGTTAGCTCTGCATGCCCCGTTCTCGGACGGCAAGCTGACGATCGAAGGTTGCGGAACCCGACCGGTAGAAGACTTTGAGTTCTTCCCGGCGGGCCTTCAATTTCCCTTTCCAGGCTACGCTAGACTAGCCAAAGATGCGCTAGTCAGGGTAGACAAAGTCCTGAAGGAAACAGTTATCTACCCTATGGACCAGGCCCAGTCTGCATGGGTCCGCACCCTCACAGATTGGGACTGTGTCAACACAAAGTTGACACCCCATAAAGGATGCTTTACGATGTTTGTGGCCCCACAAGGAGTTCCGACTCCTTGTACGTCGAAGGTGGCAGAATTGACTCTGCAAGCTGCGGTAGAGGACAAACCTATGCCTCAGCTAAAAGAGACGGAGGCTACCTCCTTGCTCTTCCCCAGCGATATGGAGTTTTGGGCGGAGGCTCCGGGAACGTTCACGGTGGGCAGACTCGATCCAGAGTGTGCCTCCGCCCAATTCAGTGAACGTTTGCCTAGAATTCCGGACCCCATGGTCAAAGCAGAATTCGAGGCAAGATGCAGGCTGAGTAGGTCGATTAACTCGGTCACCATGGCGGAGTTGACTGCTATGACGTTTGCAGATGAGCCTCTATTTCGGATCCACACAAAGTCACTATTACAGGCCTTCCAATCAGACCTGTATGACTTTATAGTGGCTAGGTGAGCCTGCAGGAAGCATGTCTTTGCGAATGCTTCCATAAGACACGAACCAAACAGGCTCATAAAGGCTTCGATCTGGGGTGCCAACCTCTTCCGTTGGGGACTTCCCATCAAAAGGAAGTTTGAGGCCCCCGGACCACAATCCAAAGCTAGGAAGAGGCCGAGGAAATACCAGACTTTCCAGTCCTCTCATCCTCAGACAGTTGTTCAAGCGGTTCCTGTCTCCCAGATCGGCAAGCCTTCAACATCCAAGGCACAGCCACAGCAACAGTTTGTCCTGGTGCAGAGTCCACCAACTCAGCAACCTTCGACTTCAACCGCCTTAGTAACCTCCCTAGCCTTCAATGCCTCCTTTGAGTCACAAGGAGCATTTCGTGGCTACAACAAGCATGCAAGGAGTAGCAGAACCAGAGGTGCCTTCCAACAGAGAGCTGGCTCTAGAGGCAGAGGCTTCAGAGGAGGCAGAGGAGGTAAGACCTCAACCAACCAGTGAGACTCCGCAGGTGGGCGGGAGACTGTATCTCTTTTGGGACCATTGGACCTTCAGTCATGGGCCCACAGCATTGTATCGAAAGGTCTGGGGTGGAAATGGGAGAAAGGGCCTCTTCCACCAGTCAGTTTTCACCAGATTCTAACGAGAGACCTACTAGACTATGGCAAAGATCTCCTTCAAAAGAAGGCAATAAAGAAAGTCAATCGCCTGAAGTTTCAAGGACGTCTGTTCAATGTACCAAAGAAGGACTCGGACAAACGAAGAGTGATTCTGGACCTGTCCCGTCTCACTCATACATTCAATGCGACGCTGACCGTCTCGCAGGTGCGTACCTTACTTCCCCGTGGGGTCGTCACCACCTCTATAGATCTTACAGACGCTTACTATCATGTTCCAATAACAAGAAACTTCTCTCCATACCTAGGCTTCAAACTAGGAAAACAAGCTTACTCATTCAGAGTCATGCCATTCGGGCTCAACATAGCACCCAGAATATTCACCAAACTAGGAGAGACAGTATTCCAAGAACTAAGAGCTCAGGGGGTAATGTTAGTAGCTTACCTAGACGACTGGCTCATTTGGGCAACCAACGATGAGGAGTGTCGCAAACCAACAGCCAAAGTGATAGAATTCCTAGAGTATCTGGGTTTCCAGATAAACAAGGAAAAGTCCCATCTCATCCCGGCGTCCCGCTTTCAATGGTTGGGAATCCAATTGGACCTAACCTCACACAAGCTATCTCTCCCATCAAAGAAGTGCAGAGAGATAGCGAAGGCTACGAGACAGTTCCTCAAGAACAAAAAGGCTTCTCATCGTACCCAAGAGAGAATTCTGGGTTCTCTTCAGTTTGCCTCAATAACAGACGTCCTATTGAAAGCCAGGCTGAAGGATATCAATCGAGTCTGGCGGAAAAGAGCCAACAACAAATTCAGAGACAAGATCTCTCTGATTCCGCCGATATTGAAGAAAAGACTCCGTCCGTGGACGGAAGTCCGGAGTCTCTCCAAGTCAGTGCCACTGCAATTTCCCCCACCGTCTCTGATAGTCCACATGGACGCGCCTCTGAGCTGTTGGGGGGGCTACTCTCTGTACAAGAAGGTTCAAGGAACGTGGTCAAATACATTCCGCCAGTTCCATGTCAACGTCCTAGAAGCAATGGCCATTTTTCTGACCTAGAAACGTCTAGCTCCAGTCAAGAACAGTCATGTAAGATTAGTCTCGGACAGTGCAGTGATAGTTCATTGCATAAACAGAGGAGGCTCCAAGTCGAGCAAAGTAAATCATGTAATGATTGCAATTTTTTCGTTAGCAATGAAAAATCATTGGCACCTGTCAGCTACTCGCTTGGCAGGAGTACAGAATGTCATTGCAGACTCACTATCCAGAACAACTCCGCTGGAGTCGGAGTGGTCCTTGGACATGAAGTCATTCCATTGGATTGCAATCAAATCCCGGGCCTTCAGGTAGACCTGTTCGCCACGGAGTCCAATCACAAACTCCCGTGTTATGTGGCTCCCAATCTGGACCCTCTAGCTCACGCTACAGATGCGATGTATAGACTGGAACAGTTGGCAGAAAATTTACCTATTTCTGCCAGTAAACCTCCTGATGAAAGTCCTGCACAAACTCAGATCTTTCACAGGACAGGTAGCATTGGTTGCACCCAACTGGCCAAAGAGCAATTGGTTTCCTCTTCTACTAGAGTTGAATCTCCATCCCAGACGGATTCCCTGTCCAGAACTGACTCAAGTAGTACAAACTCAGACTGTGTCAGCTTCCTCAAGAATTCTAAATGCCCTAACTTTATGGACTTCATGAAGTTTGTGGCTCAGAAGGATGCTGGTGTCAATCCACTAAACATCCTGTTCGTAGAATCAAATAAAAGAGAATCAACACTCAGACAGTATGATTCTGCAGTAAAGAAATTGACCATCTTTCTAAAAGAATCAGATGCCCAAAAGATGACTACGAATCTGGCAATTTCGTTCTTTAGAACCGTTTGAAAAAGGTCTAGCTGCTAGTACCATTACTACAACTAAATCTGCCTTAAGGAAGATTTTTCAGCTTGGCTTTAATATTGATTTGACAGATTCGTACTTCTCATCTATCCCTTGAGCATGTGCCCGTCTGAGACCAGTGGGCCACCCCCACACGGTCTCCTGGTTTTTAAACGATGTACTCAAGTTGGCTTCAGACACTGATAATGATTCATGTTCATATATAACCCTTCTCAGGAAAACATTATTCTTAATGAGTCTGGCTTCAGGCGCCAGAATATCTGAACTGTCGGCACACTCTAGAGACCCAAATCACATTGATTTCCTCCCGTCGGGTGAAGTTCTACTATCCCCAGATTGGAAGTTCTTAGCCAATTAATGAAGACCCACACAACAGGTGGGCTCTATGGAAGATTATACCTTTCACACAGGACTCATCATTGTGTCCTATTGTCACACTAAAATCTTATCTGGCCAGAACTTCTGAAAAGTCTTCAGGTCCTCTTTTTATTAGAGAGAAAGGCGGAACCATTTCCTTAAAAGGAATCAGACAACAAATCCTTTATTTTATTAAACAAGCCAATCCGGATTCAGTCCCTCATGTCCATGATATCCGGGCTTTGGCTACCTCAATTAACTATTTTCACAATATGAACTTCGAGGATCTTAAAAAATGTACGGGTTGGAAATCTCCAGCAGTATTTAGACGCCACTATCTAAAGAATTTAGAGGCCCTTAAATTTTCAGCAGTGGCTGCAGGTAGCATCGTCTCCACTGATACGGCCTAGTCTTAGAACTCTATTTCCTATTCCTTTATTCTGCTATAAAATTTTTCCCTTGATGCTCACTCTTTCCTACCTGCCTCGCTCGTAATCCCTACCTGTCTCCCTTAGGTTCCGGGCTGGTTTGCTTATCAATCCATTGCCGGACATGTAAATAATTTATATTTGTCATTTTTGTATTCCTTACCTGTTGTTTTCCCAGGATAGTATGGATCTGGTCATATTTGTTCCTCCGTTTTTACCATTGTATCTTGTTACTTTACATTGGTTATTAAAACTTAATTTTAAGACAACATTTTATTTTTATTTTTCCTTGTATCTTTTGATTTTTGTATTTTCCAAGCTTGTTTGGCCATTCTCTGATACTATTTCACTGGCCGACACAGGTCGAGCCCAGAAAAGGGATTTTGACAAAGGAAAAATCTATTTCTTGGGGAAGACCTGTGTCGCCCGGTGAACCCATCCCTCTCTTTTCCTGGTCCCCACCCTGTAGCTGGCTCAAGCTTGGGTGCGTAATCTAGGTATGAAGCCTTCGGGCAGGAGTTGTAGTAGAGCGAGTGGAAGGTAGATGTATTGTAGTCCTTGTAATGGCACCTACCTAGAGAGGGGTTTTGAAGGGAATCTTCTAATTGGCAGAAAACCTGTGGTAGTGGCTTCCACTCGCCCCTGTGTTTATACTGACACCCTATGGGTGAGCGAGCTGAAGGTAGTAACTTCAGCATTCCTTTTAGCTTTTTCTCTGGTATATTTAGTGTCTATTTATACCTAGAAATGTGTGCTACAGGAGCATTTCACCGGGCGACACAGGTCTTCCTGCAGAAATAGATTTTTACTTTGTCAAAATCCCTTTATTGTATTTCTTTAAAATACTACCACATGAATTTTATAATTACAGTTAGTATATTACATATTATCATATCATTATTTGAAAATGTTAACCCTCTTACGCCGGAGCGGTAAATAAAAAATTGTCTCCCGTGTGCCGGAGGGCTTTCGGAGTGAGCGCGGAAGCGGAAAAAATATTTTTTTCAAAAAATCACAGCGCTCTTAGTTTTCAAGATTAAGAGTTCATTTTTGGCTCCTTGTTTTGTCATTGCCTGAAGTTTAGTATGCAACCATCAGAAATGAAAAAAATTATCATTATCATATATAAATAATGCGATATATGATAGCGCAAAAACGAAATTTCATATATAATTGTATTCAAATCGCGCTGTGCGCAAAACGGTTAAAGGTAACAAGTTACTTTTTTTTCGTTGTAATGTACACTAAATTGCGATCATTTTGGTATATAACACATTGTAAAACGATAAAAGCAACACAGAGAAAATATTACCACAAAATAATGTATGAATTCGTAACGCACAGACGTAAACAAATATTTTTTTCAAATATTCACCATAAATCTAAATAGTGTCCTAGAGACTTCCAATTTCTTTCAAAATGAAGAAAAGGGATTGAATATTACTATACTGTAAGAGTATTAGCTTACAATTGCAGTTTTCGACCATATCTGACGAGTTAAAGTAGACCGAATGTCAAATTTTTTTATATATATATTTTTTATATGCAATTATTTCGGAAATAAGAAAAGCTACAACCTTCAAATATTTTTCGTTTTATTCTACATGAAATTGCGCACATTTTCATATATAAAACTCTGTGAAATGCCTAATATGAAACGGAGCAAATATTCCGAGAATGGGACGTACGTATTTCGGAGATTTGTGGCGGAGAATCCGCATGCGGAGGGAAGGAAAGATTTTGTTTTAAATTCACCATAAATCTAAATATTTTGCTAGAGACTTCGAATTTATTTCAAGATGAAGATAAATGACTGAATATTACTAGACTGTAAGAGTTTTAGCTTACAATTGCGTTTTTCGACCATTTCGGTAGAGTCAAAGTTGACCAAACGTGGTTTTTTTTCTATTTATCGTGATTTATATGCAAATATTTCAAAAATTAGGAAAGCTACAACCTTCAATTATTTTTTGTTGTATTCTATATGAAATTGTGCACATTTTCATATATAAAACTTTATGTAACGGCTAATTTAAAATGGTGCAAACATTACCACAATCGCACGTATGATTTTTTCGGAAGAGTTACTGCGCGGACGTAAAGAAAATGTTATTTTTTTCATAAATTCACCATAAATCAAAATATTGTGCTAGAGACTTCCAGTTTGTTGCAAAATGAAGGTAAATGCTTGAATATTACTAGAATATAAGCGTTTTAGCTTACAATTGTGTTTTTCGACCATTTCGGTAGAGTCAAAGTTGACCGAAGGTTGAAATTTTGGCAATTATCATTATTTATATGAAAATATTTCAAAACTGATAAAAGCTACAACCATGGGTTGTTTTTAGTTGTATTGTGCATGAAATTGTGCACATTTCCATATATAAAACTTTATATAACGGCTAATTTTAAAATGGTGCAAACATTACCACAATCGCATGTATGATTTTTTTCGGAAAAGTTACCGCGCGGACGTAAGGAAAAAGTTTTTTCATAAATTCACCATAAATCGAAATATTGCGCTAGAGACTTCCAATTAGTTGCAAAATTAAGGTAAATGATTGAATATTACTAGAATATAAGCGTTTTAGCTTACAATTGCATTTTTCGACCATTTCGGTAGAGTCAAAGTTGACCGAAGGTTGAAATTTTGGCAATTATCGTTATTTATATGAAAATATCTCAAAACTGATAAAAGCTACAATCATGAATATTTTATTGTTGTATTCTACATAAAAATGCGTACATTTTCATATATAATACTTCATGTAACGGCTAATTTACAATGGTACAAAAATTATGTCAAAGTGACGAAATAATTTCTGAAATGTGTCAGATACTTTTTAGTGCGGCAAGAAAGAAATTCGCGCTTGCGCGCCTGCGTAACGATTGTAAACAAAACAACACCTTGATCCGTGAACTCCCAGCATCCCCCAAGGCGCGTGATTCAAAAGTTTTAGGCTGGTAGGCCTATAAGTATTTTTCCGCGAATTAAAAAAAAAAAAAAAACTTTTGTAAGTCGACGTAAAATACGTCCAGTCGGCACACGGGAGACAAAAAATGTCGACGTAAAATACGTCCAGTTGGTGTAAGAGGGTTAATAAACATAGTATACATGCATGTACTACCATAAAAATTCTCTCATCTATGTAAAAGAGAGAGAGAGAGAGAGAGAGAGAGAGAGAGAGAGAGAGAGAAATTACATGAACATTAGCTGGCAACATGCTCCCCCCTCCTGTCACATTACTTGAGAGTTCTGGACCTCAGCTCAGTACTTGGACATTGACTTATATCTGACCATCAAGAGTGAAATTATGAATTATTTTGGAGACACAGAATAATAATGAAGAGAGAGAGAGTCATTTACTCCTTTCTCGAAGTGGATAAAAAGACTGGGAATCTCTATTTCTTTTATTGATCTTATTAATATTTGAAAATTAGTTATTAGGTAAATGATTTATTTATCATACTATGAAACAAATAAGTATAGTACATGGAATCAGCTATGTAATTACTTGGCAAGTTATGACAATTTTATAATAAAATAAAGTTTTGTGTCTATGTACTTACCAAGTAATTACGTACTGAATTGGAGCCCACCCTCCTTACCTCTGATGGACATAAGGCTTGAACAGAATGAGGTATTCTGCTAAAGTCATTCTTAATACTATTCCCACTATTGGGCAGAACTAGTTACCTACACTGACGTTTGAAGTGTTTCCCACGAATTTTGAATTCAAGTGGCCGTACAAGTGGAATGCATAGTTATGTAATTCCTTGGTAAGTATGTATAAAACTTTATTTTATTATAAAAATGTCATTTTTGTTACACAGATTCCAGTTATATTAATTCACAGGCTGATTGACATAATATGCCTTAAGATGAGTTTCATATTTCAGTTCCACTTTTAACCCTGTATATTATATACTATTTGATGTTCAGAGAGCATGAAGTTTAAGAATTAAAACTTCGGAGTCCAGATAACTACTTAGAATATTTTCATGGTGTACTCTTTGCAAGTTGGTACCTTTCTCCATAGAGTTCAGCACTGTTTTTCAACTGTTTAATAATCAGATGAAGATGGCATGCGTGATAGAATATTAGTTTTGAGTTATGTACAATTATTGTAACACAATTATTGCAACATAAGTGGCAGTTTCTGAAAAGAATTAAACTTGTTAAGCTACTTGAGACATCGTTAAAGTACATATACTATTGTGTAGTAGATTAGTTTTGTTTCAGTGTTAAATGGAAATTACTCTATGATGCAGATTGTGTAGTGTCATTTTTTACTGAAAGTTAAACTGTATAATTGACTTGAGAATTTTGTGTTTCAGAGATTACGGAGACATCATTGCCTTGAGGGTATAAATACTGCGATTCGTACATCTTCATATACAGTTAGAACTATAGGAGCCCCGGAGTTGAGACATTTTTTGTACAAGTCTAAAACAACTGCACAATTCACTTGTCCTGAATTTACGCCTCCGTAAGTAATTGCACTATTCTAATTTTTTATTTTAATCAGATACATTCTTGTTGCCTTGTTTGACGTACAGAACTGTATTTTGTATGTAGTAGTAAAGTACAAGTAAAGGGAGTAAAAGGAAATAAGAGTGAGGAATGTTAATAAAACCAGTGAATGTTCCTTTAGAAAACCCATATAAACAGTGCTAGATGTGTTTTTAACAAATCAAAAGTTCTGTTTGACAAAGGGTGCTATGAACTGTCTTTACTATCTTACTTATGATGGGTCATCCTAAGAGTTAGCAATCTCGTTTATGGCTCAGTCAGACATTTTTGTCATTAATTATTTTATATAGTATGTGTAATGGCTTTTGTTTTAGTAGCAAATATTGTAACATGCTCCGTTTTTTCAGTCTCAGTCTTAGTATTATGATGATATTAGGAATATATGAATAGATTTATTATAAAATATGTAACATCCTTAACCCCTAGGAGGTGGTATAAAAAATTAATATGCAACACCCAAGACCTGGGAAACTTTGAAGTTGGCCAATTTAAGACCAAAAAAACACCTCAATGGAAAGAGGAAGATATGCAAATGCAAATGCTGTAAGGAAAAAAATTCTAAAAAATTTTCCCTGCCTTCCATGATAAGTTGAAAATAACTATATTTACAACCCCTTGTGGGGCCTCTTTTATAAGGCAATCGTAAATTTTTCCGAGTTATACATGTTTTTTCTAATAAATGAATCTATTTTGTAAAATTACAATTACAGCTCACATAAAATCAAAACAGATAAGAAATAAAATTGGCAAAAAATTCTGACCCTAATTGTTGTAAAATAGGTAAATTTACCAAGAAGAAGATGCCGTAACTTTTTGGGATTTATGCATGTTTTTCTAATATATCAGCAAAATTACATCTATAACTGACATACTATCATAAAAGATAAGAACTAAAACCAACAGCAACCCCTTGGTATATTTATGAGTAAATTTATAAAAAGACATGATGTTAGACAGAGAAGCAGTACATCCTCCCTTGAAGTCGAGACCACAACTAAGCTCTGAACTGCCCAGCCTCTCATCTTAGCCAGTCTAAAAGTTGCCATTAGTGAATTTATGGTCTGTAAAAGTAGTGACACCTCTAAGCTGCTCAATTCCCCCAAATCGATGGCAGGTAATATTGTCACTCACCAAGAGTCACCCCATCGTCCAACTAAAATCTGTAAATGCTACTCATATGAGCATGTCCCTCCACCAAGGGTTAACTTCCTCTGGCATGAGATTGTCACTTCTCAGATATGTGACAAAAGTTTATTTATAAAATTCATTAAAAACAAAGGTTTTGGGTTTTCTAACCATTATTACACTGTCACAAGGACGGTGATGAAACCAACAACAACATCCTAACACATCCTGTACGACTAATAAATAAATAGAAAACAAGTCACAAAACTTTGGCAAAACCTCTGATCCTAGGTGTAATTCTGTTATTCTTACCACCAAGGGACACTTTTTCCTTAGCATCTTATAATAATCCATTCTGTACAAGTTGTACTTTCCAGCCACTGCTGAACAGACAATGTTTCTTTAAGAAATTAGAATAAATTTTTGTACTTTGCAGGCTTTTTTCTCATAGGTACCATAAGCTCTGTATATTTTAATATTAGGTATTTCCATGTATGCTTCTGGGCTTTTGGGGTTAACCAACCTAGAAGAGTTCAATTTCAAGTCTCTTAACCCTTTACTGCCGACTGGACGTATTTTACGTCGACATTTTTTGTCTCGTGTGCCGACTGGACGTATTTTACGTCGACTTACAAGAGTTTTTTTTTAAATTTGCGGAAAAACACTTATAGGCCTACCAGCCTAAAACTTTCGAATCACGCGCCTAGGGGGATGCTGGGAGTTCACGGATCAAGGTGTTGTTTTGTTTACAATCGTTATGCAGGCGCGCAAGCGCGAATTTCTTAATTGCCACACTAAAAAGTATCTGTGACACATCTCGGAAATTATTTCGTCACTTTGACATAATTTTTGTACCATTGTAAATTAGCCGTTACATGAAGTATTATATATGAAAATGTGCGCAATTTCATGCACAATACAACTAAAAACAACCCATGGTTGTAGCTTTTATCAGTTTTGAGATACTATTTTCATATAAATAACGATAATTGCCAAAATTTCAACCTTCGGTCAACTTTGACTCTACCGAAATGGTCGAAAAACGCAATTGTAAGCTAAAACGCTTATATTCTAGTAATATTCAAGCATTTACCTTCATTTTGCAACAAATTGGAAGTCTCTGGCACAATGTTTTGATTTATGGTGAATTTATGAAAAAAATAACATTTTCTTTACGTCCGCGCGGTAACTCTTCCGAAAAAATCATACGTGCGATTGTGGTAATGTTTGCACCATTTTAAATTAGCCGTTACATAAAGTTTTATATATGAAAATGTGCACAATTTCATGTAGAATACAACCAAAAATAATTGAAGGTTGTAGCTTTTCTAATTTTTGAAATATTTGCATATAAATCACGATAAATAGAAAAAAAACCACGTTCGGTCAACTTTGACTCTACCTAAATGGTCGAAAAACGCAATTGTAAGCTAAAACTCTTACAGTCTAGTAATATTCTGTCATTTATCTTCATCTTGAAACAAATTCGAAGTCTCTAGCAAAATATTTAGATTTATGGTGAATTTAAAACAAAATCTTTCCATCCCTCCGCGCGCGGATTCTCCGCCACAAATCTCCGAAATGCGTACGTCCCATTCTCGGAATATTTGCTCCGTTTCATATTAGGCATTTCATAGAGTTTTATATATGAAAATGTGTGCAATTTCATGTAGAATAAAACGAAAAATATTTGAAGGCAGTAGCTTTTCTTATTTCCGAAATAATTGCATATAAAAAATATATATATAAAAAAATTTGACATTCGGTCTACTTTAACTCGTCAGATATGGTCGAAAACTGCAATTGTAAGCTAATACTCTTACAGTATAGTAATATTCAATCATTTGTCTTCATTTTGAAAGAAATTGGAAGTCTCTAGGACAATATTTAGATTTATGGTGAATTTTTGAAAAAAATATTTGTTTACGTCCGCGCGTTACGAATTCATGCATTATTTTGTGATAATATTTTCTCTGTGTTGCTTTTATCGTTTTACAATGTGTTATATACCAAAATGATCGCAATTTAGTGTAAATTACAATGAATAAAAAAGTAACTTGTTACCTTTAACCGTTTTGCGCACAGCGCGATTTGAATACAATTATATATGAAATTTCGTTTTTGCGCTATCATATATCGCATTATTTATATATGATAATGATAATTTTTTTTATTTCTGATGGTTGCATACTAAACTTCAGCCAATGACAAAAAAAGGAGCAAAAAATAAACTCTTAATCTTGAAAACTAAGCGTGCTGTGATTTTTTGAAAAAAATATTTTTTCTGCTTCCGCGCTCACTCTGAAACACCTCCGGCACACGGGAGACAATTTTTTTTTTACCGCTTCGGCGTTTAAGGTTTAACATAGGAGGATGAAAATATGAGTAGGAAAATTCAGAGAAGGTGAACTAATTAGGAAAATAAAGGCATGTATAAAAGATAGTATGGTGTTTGAGCAAAAAGCGGAAAAGTTAGGGTCTATAGGGAGCTTTTGGATATGGACTAATGGAAAAGAAAATTACTGCTTTTACTACTAATAAGAACTTTGAGTGTCTTGATACTCATGCTGGTTGGGATCTTACTCTGTGAACATAAGTAGAATTGTTAATTTCTTTAGAATGCTATCAAATAAAGTACAGTAACACACAATAACTGGCTGTTTGATTCAAGTACGTATATATCACCCCTTTGAAAATCAAGAATTTTGGTTCAGTGGTCTGGTAAACCACTGGATAATAAAATAATAATAATAATCTTTGATGTTTGTATTTGCTTTACTAGTATTGAGATATGATAACTGTTGCCCTATCTTTTGCAAAAGAACTAAATTGAGAATCAAGGTCAATATTTTAATGTCGCCATAATGGAGGTATATTAAGAGTTACTTATAACTATGAATGTCAAAATATTTGTAATTTTATTCAAAGGTACCATACTGAACAAGAGCAAAAGAGACTGTATGGACTTTATCAGCTTCTTCATCACCGTGTGCATTCTGCAGCCCGTCCTCTAAAAATGGTATATATGGTCATGGACACAGAGACTCTTGTTGGATGGGTAAGAAAAGCTCTGGTCTTATCCAGATAAAAAAAATATTTGTGCATATACTGTATGTGTGTATTTATATATATATTAGAGTATAAATTCTGCTAGTATTTACTTTAAATTACTGAGTTGTAGACACACGCGATATATAAAAACCCATGGCTATTTGTAGGGGTGTTGGGTATTAAGCAAATTTGTGTCTTAGGCATAGGGAGAGTGCCCTCAGGAGCCACTCATTTTAAGGAAACAAATTGCCTTAGACTGGTGGCTTATATAAGCCAGAAAATGAGTAAATGTAAGGTTTTATAATGTTTAACACCAAAGTTTCAAATGACTTTTGTATTTCATGAATACAAATTATAAATTTTTTTGAAGTTTTAAGGGGGCCGGCCGGAACCCCTATATATGGTGGTATAGGGCGAAAAATGCAAAGTCATGAAAAAATTCATGGAGCTTCATATGGCAATTGAGAATACGTATACAAAATATTTCGTCAAAATTCCTCTTACTTTCGTAGTTACAGGGTAATTAGTAAACATAACTCAATAAGCCTAAAACATTCATCCGTACAAGAAAATACAATATTTCTTCTGTTATCGTAAATTTTGATAATTATTGGCAAAGAAATTGTGAGAAATGGCATCTGTAGAGATTCCGTGGCTCGCAGAAGCGTCTGAAGCGAGTATCTGGTGCAATCATGAATCAGTTGGACCATAGACGTCAAGTAGATTATACGTTAGAGTTTCACCTCGTGACATTCGCTTGCTTTTACGTATGTTTATGTATGTTTCGGCAAGAAGTTCATTATGCCAATGAGGAAAAGACAAGGAAAACATCTCGCTAACATACAGACGAAGAAAAATCGCTCAAGTATTATTCCAGAATATCATAATATACTCGTAGTTAGTGAAGAGAGAGGGGAGGGTTGCCTAGTAACCGCCCCCTTCTTGCCTGACAGCACACGTCACACTGCCCAAGGCTACGATCTTTGAGCAAAGAGATCTTCATTTATGATAAATAACATAGTTTTGGTTTTTTAATACCCAAAATGGAATATGAAATTCATAATAATCATGATTTATTAAATTGTCATTGTAAAAAGAGAGTACACCTTCGAGTTTCACCTTTGACATTCTCTTGCATTTATGTTTGTTTATCTTTGTTTCGGCAAGAATGTCATCATGCCAAAGAGGAAAATACAGTTTTCCCCCCGTATTTGCGGGGGATGCGTACCAGACCCCCCGTGAATAGTTAGAATCCGCGAATGTTTGGAACCCCTATAAAAGCGCTAAAAACAGCCTATTTCGTTAGTTAAAACTTAAGAAAAACCACTAAAAATTTTCATACTTGGTTTTTTTAATAGTTTTATCACAAAAAGTGCATTTTATGATGAAATTGATCACAAAAACCAGGAATTTGTGGATATTTCTCATAGAAAAATACCACGAATGCGCAAATTTTCCGCGAATAATGCAGGGAAACGTTCCCGAGAGAAATCCGCGAATGTGAGAGTCCGCGAATCCGGAGAACGCGAATACGGGGGGTCCACTGTACTAGGAAAACATCTCGCTAACATACAGAAGAAAATTCGCTGTAATAAGCCGAGTTAGTGAAGGGGAGAGAGGGGGTTACGTAGGAAGGAGTGCCCCATCTTGCCTCAAGCAGTGCCCCAGGCTACAATATATGAGCAAACGGATCATTATTTATGATTAAATTATGATAAATAAAATAGTTTTGGTTTATTAATACACAAAAAAGAAATATACATTCATAATAATCATTATTTATTAACATTGTCTTTATAGAAATATGAAGGAAAACTTTGAACGCCCGTATCTCAAAACTATACTTATTGACCTTCAAAATCTATCTCCTCACTTAGTTTGGAAGCTATAACATTGGAATTTGGTATATAACTCAGAAAGACATTATAGAACAATCAAACAGAGCCCTTTTTTCCAATTTTTGTTTTGTCTTTTTTTATCAATTTTTTTCTCGTGATTTATAGGGTTTATTTTTTTACCATATTGAAAAATTCATATCTAGCAAAAAAATGACTTTTAGAAAAAAAACTCTCCATTTGATTGGAGGTCGACATCAGGTCTATATATGGTAGTAATCCCAGGTCTTAATATTAAATATCAAGGGAGGAGATAGAATTTGAAAAATGGTTATTTTCGGGATAAATTGCCCTGGCGTCACAAAACCGAAGGTCAGAGGCGAAAATCATATGCGGTTTGGAGATGTCCCAAGTCACCTTATTAAGTGGTATGAATGTCAAAGTCCTGTTAAAAAACGGCATTAGCGGGGGCCGGCCGGCTAATGCCATTTTTTAAGGACAGGACTTTGATACTCATACCACTTAATAAGGTGACTTGGGACATATCCAAACCGCATATGATTTTCGCCTCTGACCTTCGGTTTTGTGACGCCAGGGCGATTTATCCCGAAAATAACAATTTTTTCAAAATTCTATCTCCTCCCTTGATATTTAATATTAAGACCTGGGATTACTACCATATATAGACCTGATGTAGACCTCCAATCAAATGAGGAGTTTTTTTTCTAAAAGTAATTTTTTTGCTAGATATGAATTTTTCATTACGGTAAAAAATAAACCCTATAAATCAGGAAAACAAAATTTATAAAAAAAAAGGACGAAACAAAAATTGGAAAAAAGGGCTTGATTTGATTGTTCTATAATGTCTTTCTGAGTTATATACCAAATTCCAAAGTTGTAGCTTTAAAACTAAGTGAGAAGATAGATTTTGAAGGTCAATAACTATAGTTTTGAGATATTGGCGTTCAAAGTTTTCCTTCGTATTTTTATAACGACAATGTTAATAAATAATGATTATTATGAATGTATATTTATTTTTTGTGTATTAATAAACCCAAACTATTTTATTTATCATAATTTAATCATAAATGATGATCCCTTTGCTCATATATCGTAGCCTTGGGCACTGCGTCAGGCAAGATGGGGCACTCCTTCCTACGCAACTCTCTCTCTCTCCTTCACTAACTCGGCTTATTACAGCGAATTTTCTTCTTCTGCATGTTAGCAAGATGTTTTCCTAGTATTTTCGTCTTTGGCATGATGAAATTCCTGCCGAAACAAAGATAAACAAATGTAAATGCAAGAGAATGTCAGAGGTGAAACTCGAAGGTATTCTCTTTTTACAAAGACAATGTTAATAAATCATGATTATTATGAATTTTAAATTCCTTTTTGGGTATAAATAAACCAAAACTATGTTATTTATCATAAATTAAGATCCCTTTGCTCAAAGATCGTAGCCTGGGGGACAGTGTGACGTGTGCTTCAGGCAAGACGGGGGCGTTTACTTACTACGCAACCCTCCCTCTCTCTGCACTAACTACGCTAATATCGCGTATATTATAATATTCTGTAATTATATTAGAGCGAATTTTCTTCGTCTTTATGTTAGCGAGATGTTTTCCTAGTCTTTTCCTCATTGGCATGATGAAATTCTTGCCAAAACATAGATAAACATATGTAAAAGCAAGCGAATGTCAGAGGTGAAACTCGAACGTGTAGACTACTTGAGGTCTGTGCTCGCACTGCTTCATGGTTCAACTTGATACTCCCTTCTGCGAGTCACGGAATCTCGACAGATGCCATTTCTCACAATTTCTTTGACAATAATTATCAAAATTTATGATAAAAGAAGAAATATTGCATTTTCTTGTATGGATCAATGTTTTAGGCTTATTGAGGTATGTTTACTAATTACCCTGTAACTACGAAAGTAAGAGGAATTTTGACGAAATATTTCGTATACGTATTCTCTATTGCCATATGAAGCTCAATGAATTTTTTCATGACTGCATTTTTCGCCCTATACCCCCATATATAAGGGTTCCGGCCGGCCCCCTTAAGGGATATTCATTTGTGAGGAAAACTCAAGACCTCTTACCTACTGATGACTTTTCAGCAAATGTGACAATATATGGGCAGTGGTCCCCCCTGTATTCATGGGGAATGCGTACCAGACTCCCCTTCAAATAGTTAGAGCCCACAAATGGAACCCCTATAAAAATGCTTAAAACAGCCTATTTTGTTAGTTAAAACTTTAGAAAAACCCACTAAAAGTCTTTATACCTTTTTTTTAATAGTTTTATCACAAAAAGTGCATTTTATGATGAAATTGATAAAACCCAGGAATTTGTGGATATTTCTCATCGAAAAATACCGCAAAGAGGTGAATTTCCCACAAATAAAGGGGGGAAATGTTCCAGAGAGAAATCCGCGAATGCGTGAGTCCACGAATCTGGAGAATGCGAATACAGGGGGTCCACTGTATAGCATTTTACAGCAAATGTGACTGTATGGGACAGTATAGCATAAGCATAAGTACCGTATATTTCCGTGTATAAGACAACCGTTAGATAAGACGAGGTAAAAAATCATGGCAAATTTTCATGAATTGATCTCATATCTGTAGTATGGGATGACTTCTAAATTTCAAAACCGAAATGTTTTTGGATAAAAGTGATTATTTGTAAAACTTAAACAGTACAACTATATTGATAATAATGATGACTTAAATAAAGGTGGTTTTGCTTGTATCCAATTACAGTATTACTATTATCATATTGTTACTGAATTGCAGAATATAAACATTGTCATGTACATCATTTGCTTTTGATCTTGTTTATATTCTCAAAATCTCGGCTGATTTGAGTATTATCTACACATTACTTCATTGTATAAGCATTAGGTGTGATTTCTCCAGTTCCAAAGATCACTTCCACCTGGCCATTATTTATTTTATTCTGCCTCGGCTATAACCAGTAGCTTTAATTTACTAGTATTCTTTCTTGAGATCTCCATTGCATGAGGGATGACCAAAAATGTATTTTATTTTTACTTATAGAAGCCACCATTGAGAATCGGCAGGGTTTAACAACTTGACAATGTTAATGGAGCTCTTGATAAACGCTCGATAGTTTTGGTAAATGACATCAGCAATCAGCTGTTTCTCAATTTGGTTGTTCATGTCACTACATGTTTACAATAATCGCCTCATTCAGAATTTTAAAAGCCAGAATTTCTTAGTGTGGAGAGAGAGAGAGAGAGAGAGAGAGAGAGAGAGAGAGAGAGAGAGAGAGAGAGAGAGAGAGAGAGAGAGAGAGAGAGAGAGAGAGTGAGTTACAAGGAGTTACAAAGATTAGGATGTTTCGAAGACTTGTTAGTCCATCTGAGGAGACATTGTGTGCTCACTTATCTGTAGGAGCAGGTTTTACTGTGCATTCACAGTGTCCTAATGATTTTGTCTAGCTTTTATTTAACTCTTCCACACTGTTGCTGTTTACAACTTCTGGTGGCAGTTTATTCCACATCTCACATATCTTGTATGTAAAGAAGTTCCCACAATGGGATGTGTTGTATCTCTTAAGTTTTAGTTTCCATCCATTATTTCTTGTCTGGTTTTCATTATGCCTTTCAGTATTTTAAATGTTTCTATTAGTTGAGCTCGCAATCGTTGCGTTTCTAAGCCATACATGTTCAGGCTGTCTAGTCACCTTTGGTAACCTATTTGCCTGATGGATGGAATTGACTTTGTGGCTCTTGCTTGTACTCCTTCTAATCTATTTAGGTCTTTTCTTAGTGTTGGTGACCAAAACTGTACTGCATATTCAAGATGGGGTCTAACTATTGATGTGTAGAGCTGCAGCACCATTTCCACGTTTCTGTATTTGAACTACCTCATTATGCATCCCTCTAGTTTCTGTGCATTCCTAGCTTTTATGCACTGTTTTGTGGATTTTAAGTTCTTGGTAATAACGACTCCAAGGTCCTCCTCTTGTTCTACACTATTTATGTCATTTCCAAGCAGCATGTAGCGGGCATGAGGGTTGTTTGTTCCTATTTGTAAAACTTTACACTTATCTACATTAAAAGGCATTTGCCATTTTGTTTACCCCTCTCCCATTTTCATTAGATCATTTCTTAAACTTTCCACTGCATCTGGGTCTGCTGCATTTACAGCTAGTTTAGTGTCATCTGCAAATTTGGCTATCCTACTACTTAAGCCTACATCAGTGTCATTAATGTAAATAAAAAACAAGAGAGGGCCAAGGATAGAACCCTGGGGAACTCCGCTTGTTATGTCTGCCCATTCTGATTCTTCACCATTTATTACGACTCTGTTTTCTATAAGTTAACCAATCTTCAACTCAGTCTGCTGTTTCTCCTACAATTCCTAAAGCTCTAACTTTTTATCATCAGTTTCTTGTGTGGGGGACTTTGTCGAAGGCCTTTTGGAAATCTAAGTCAAGTATATCTATTGCTCTATTATTGTCGTAAATACCAAGCATGTTATGAAAAAACTCCAAGAGGTTTGATAGGCAGGATGTTTTATTTGAAACCGTGTTGGCTGTTTAACAACTTGTTTCTATCCATGTGATCCACAATTTGATCTGCAATTATGGACTCAAAAATCTTGCAAACGACCAACGTTAGGCAGATTGGTCTATAATTTCCTGGCTCTTCTCTTGGGCCTTTTTTGTTAACTGGGGGCACATTTCCTAGTTTCCATCCTTTTGGTGCCTTTCTTTTTTCAGCACTTTTCCTGTAGAGTTTATATAGGTGAAGAACTATCTCCTTTTTTAGCTCTTTAATTTCTCTTGGATGAATCCCATCCGGGCAGGAGATTTGAACGTGTTGAGTTTGTCTATTTTGTTTTTAATGTCTTCTGTAAATTCTGTAAATATTATTTTGTCCAATGGTTCTACCCCTTCATATTTAATAGCAGGTTCCGGTATAGAGGTAGTGTCTTCAGTTGTGAATACACTAGTAAAAACTTATTCAATAACTCTGCTTTTTCCAAGTCTTGAGTTCATCAGGTTACCTCTATTGTCCTTTAAGGGACCTATGCTATTTTTTATTGGTTTTCTACTATTAATGTGCACAAAGAATTCTTTTGGGTTTTCTTTACAAATTGATGCCACTCTCTTATCCTCTTTTATCTTTGCACTTCTTACTAATTTGTCTACCAATCTACAGAGTTCCTTATGCCTGCTTGCTTCTATTGGTGTTGGGTGTGGGTTCATTGATTCATGCAATCTGTCTCTTTCTCTTATCTTATTTTTAATTTCTCTATTGAACCACTTAGGCTGGGGTTACCATTTGTTAGTATTTGCCTTAATGGTATACATCTAGAGCGCTTTTCTGTATATTCCTCATGAAAGGCTTCCCAGTGCTCATCTATGCCTGTGTTCGCGTCGTACTCTAGATTTTTAACGTACTCCTTTAGCTTATTCAGTTCTTGTCGACGGTAGTCTTAATCTCATTAATATCTTCTTTTTTTATGTTGAATATTAATTTGAAATGAGATAATTTTATGGTTGCTTTTGCCTAGATTTGCACCTACTGAAAGTCAGATACTAGATTATCTTCCATTGATAGGACAATGTCTAGTGTGTTGTTTCCTCTACTAGTGGGTTTGTCAACCCATTGGTGGAGGAATTCATTTTTTACAAAATCTAAAATTCTCTTTCCTTCTACCTTTGATGCGGAGATCATCGTGTCCCAATGTACTGCTGCATTGAAATCTCCCATTATTATGAAGTTTGTTGTTTATCTCTTGTCCTAGTAGTTTGGGAGGATCACAAGCTCAAAAATAAAACTGCAAAACTCCCCCACATAAACTTAACCAATCTGGCTACCAAACTCACCCTCAGCCACACTTTCCTCTTTACACTACGGAATACACATTCCTCTTTATAATACGGAATACACACAGGACAACTGACCTACCCACACACACAACAAAAAACACAACACATGTACTCACCCAACTCCAGATACTCTGAGCTAGGCTGTGCTGTTTGCTGGTCAAGGTCACCAAGACACCACCAACAACATAGACAACAACCAAGAACCACAACCCAACAACCAATGACCAACAAACCCAAACAAGGAACACAACAACCAAGACAACACACCCTAAGGACCAACCAACGCCCAACAAACTCAAACAACTAAAAACAAGGGATACAAACCAAACAACTCAACAACACAGCAAACAAACAAGGAACACGACCATAACAAAAAACCACTGCATAAACAATCACTAACACAAAAAGGTAACACACGCCCACTAACAACACCAAGGAATCATAACAGTTCACCAACAACAACCCTCAACAACTCACAACCACACCAAGAAACCACAACAGCCCAACAAACCAAACCCAAACCCTCAACATAATAAAAACTCACATATAACCCAACAGGATCTCACAAGCACAAAAAATCTAACAACACAGGCACAACAACTCCAAAACAAGCAATATCAAACTTAACAACAACTAAACAGCAAATCAATAACATACAACTTGACTGACTTCAATGCCTTCAACACTCTTCATAGACCGCTGCTGACACTACTGGTCATCACAGGCTCTGACCCAAGACTAACTCCAACAGCACCAGCAAACAACCCAGAACTCACCAACAGCCAATTCAATCGTTAACCATCCATCCACCAAGTATGCCCTCTCTCTCTCTCTCTCTCTCTCTCTCTCTCTCTCTCTCTCTCTCTCGTCTCTAACTCTTCTCTTTCTCTCTCCTCTCCTCTCTCTCTCTCTCTCTCTCTTACAGAAAACCAAAACGCAAATACATACTAAATGATTCAACAGCAACACAAACCACGAAACTTTCTCTCTCAATCCCCAAGGACGTTGTCAAATGGAACTCCCACAACTCCTCCATAGTGCTTAAAGCTGCTCATCTTACATTTGTGATTGGCAGGGAGGTCTGTACACTAGTATTAGAGTTAACTTCCTCCCTAGGCTGTTTATATTGATGCCAGTCACTTCTTGCTTGGTTGTAATTTTACACTATTGGTCTGAGGTGGTCCCTAACATATAATATGCCTCCACCCTTTTTATTGAGTTTTATCTTTTTGAAAAATTTATATCCAGCTATCTGGTACTCTCCTACGAAGTCTCTTGTTGCCTCTTGTATCCATATTTCTGTGATACCTATTATTCCTCACTCGCTACCAATGCTTTGAAGAGATCTACTTTGTTCCGAATTAATTGTGCATTAAACTGCGCCACTCTGAGGGACTTTTGTATCTTCTCTTTTGTCCGCAGTGGCTTTATTAGTTTCCCTTAGTATCACTGTTGCCGGCAGTGCTACTACTAACCAGCTTCTTGGAGCGTTCCGATTTCTTATCTTGAAAGTTCAGTTCATTGAGGCATTTCAAGAGGTTTTCATTGAGGTTTCCTATTAGTTTTGCTCCTTCCAAATTCAAGTGAGTTCCATCTCTTTTATAAAGTTTTTTATTCCCTATAAATCTGCCCCAAAAGTGTACAAACCTAACACCTTTTTCTTGGCATGTTAGTTCCAATCTGTCATTGATTCCAATTGCCTTGCTATGGGAGTAATGGCTTACATTGATTCTAGGCAAAAGTCCTGTAAGAATGCCATCATCAGTTTTCTCTCAGATATTTTCTACAATTTTAGTCAGGTTGGCTACAAGACCTTCTGTCTGGCCAGTTCCACCATCTTTTAGAAACAAGTCATATCCTCCTCCCTGCACTATGACTGCACTTTTTCTATTACAGTGGTCCCCCCCGTATTCGCGGGGGATGCGTACCAGACCCGTGTGAATAGTTAGAACCCGCGAATGTTTGGAACCCCTATAAAAATGCTAAAAACAGCCTATTTTGTTGGTTAAAACTCAAGAAAAACCCACAAAAAATGTTCCTACATGGTTTTTTTTTAATAGTTTTATCACAAAAAGTGCATTTTATGATGAAATGCATAAAAAAAAAACAGGAATATGTGGATATTTATCATAGAAAAATACCGTGAGTGCGCGAATTTTCCGCGAATAATGCAGGGAAACGTTCCCGAGAGAAATCCGCGAATGTGTGAGTCCGCGAATCTGGAGAACGCGAATACGGGGGGTCCACTGTATTTACTTTGATTTTTTTTACTTCCTTGGCTAACTTCTTTCCCCCTGCACCTGGATAAAAATTAACTTTTCTCTTACTTTTGTTTTTGGCCACAAAATTTAAGCCCTGGTCTTTTACTAACAAGTCTGATTAAGATTGTTTCCTCTTCTGCTTCTGAGAACACAGCAAATCTATTTGTTGTGTTGATTCCTTTTGGGGGACAGTTGTTTTCTGGCTGCTATCACTCTTCTACCAACCGCTCTCTTGAATTCATCATTTTTATTATTGTAAGCTTCTTTCTTTGTAACTAGTCTAGTGCTTGTTTCTGTTTCATTTCTGGTTCTGATCTTAAGCCATTGTTTTCTAATCTCCATTATACTCTCTCTGTTTTCTACTATGCCGTTGTTCAATTCCTGTTTTTCTTTCTGAGGGTTTGTAACTTCTCTTCTTAGGTCTTCAATTTCCTTTTCCATCCTGTCTTCTCTTCTCTTGCCTTCAAGTTTGTCCTTTTGTCAACTCCTTTAGTTCCTTTGCTAATTCTTTTACTTCCCTCCTCAGTTTAGCTATCTCCTGTTCTTGTTGACAGGAGAGACAGACACTGAGACTACCTAGCTTTGATGCACATGCCTCTTTGTAGTCTACGCACCACTTGTTAACACTGCATTTTGCACATGTGTGCTTTAATTTTAACTTTTCTAGAGTCATCTTTGTTTGTGTCTTGGTTTCAAGACTTCTACCTGTGTTTTTAATTCAGTATTCTTTCTATTGTGACCAGATGAAAAAGGGGTGGTGGTTGAGTACTCCCACAGTCGCTACTTCTGCTTATCTATGGACAGTTTTCCATAGTTCGTCGCCGGGATACCTTTTGTCACTGCCACAGTAACAAATGGTCTCCCTGTTGTTAGACGATCCCAAACATGTCGTAGCTCCCAACTGAGCAACACAGTTAGCCTCAGCAAATGATTTTTTGCCAGGAGTGAACAGCAGCATCCCTTAAATTACTATACTTCCAACAGCCATGAACAGCCAGAATCTTATGACTTGGATGCTTCTCCTCCAACCATGAAAATCCCCAAGGAATGGCCATACCAGCAGGTCCCATGGGTAGGAAGTTCCACAATCAATGTCACAGAAGCTTGTCTGGGGTTTTTAGTTGGCTAGGACTCCAACAAGGCACAAAAGCTCCGCAACCTCAGAGCAGTTTAGCCCTCACTCATAGGGTAGTGGTTGCAGGGGTGGTCATTCATTACACGAAGGAGTGAGCATAACGGGGCACAATAGCAACACTCCATTTCTGCATCCCCAGTTGCCCAAGGATCCCTCCAAAACTGAGAGAGAGAGAGAGAGAGAGAAGAGAGAGAGAGAGAGAGAGAGAGAGAGATATCCACTTGCAAAAGCCAAGTAATAGTTGTACTATTGAGAATAAGGATCATTTTAATAAAACTTGTTTTACTGTAATCATATTGCATGTATTATTGTGTTACAATGTATGAACAGAGTGATGATGTGCCATTTGCATTCTGGGTTTGTTTACATCTTAAAATAATCAGCTGGTCACATTTTACAGATATCATCACTGTCTTTAGTTGCTGAATGGAACATAATTCAGTGGTACATTCCTTTTGTAAATTATCAAGGCTGGTTTTAACAATGCCGATTCTATAACATTGCATAAAAGGGAAACCATTGTTTTGTTTACGTTTCATCGCTGTTCTCAAAAAACCGCTAATAACGATACAATTATCATTCTTATGACTGAATTTTTCTGAACAGCTTTATGTGCTGCCTCACTTGGTGTTCACTGTGTTTTTGTTACAAAAGCATTGGGGAATATGAAAATAGAAAGCATCATAAAATCATTTAAAAAATGCCATGGATGGCATTATCTAGTTTATACCTGTATTCGACGGCCTACTGGGGGTCTTACAAGTTAAAACTGTATTATTATTTTTTTCATTTACAATATGTAGTTTAATGATAACATTTGAGAAAATAAATAAAAGTATAAAAAATTTAATATAAAATATAGCTTTCAATATAACATTTAGCATAAAAGATGTATAAAATCATATGTAACTGCGATGACGTCACTCCCAGCTGACTTGAGACTGAACGAGGGAGCGTTGATATGTTGAGGAGAGAAGGAGAAGAGAAAGTTAAACATTACTGTATGTATGTAAAAGCAATAGCAAGCCACATAAAAAGGGAATTTCCCAATGAATTTAACGTAATGATAAAATATGAGAACAAACAAATGCAATACAGAAAAAAAGAAAAAAAAGCCTTAATTGAGCCAGTGTTCGGTGTGCCGAGTGAGACGGTCTAGTTAAACAATATTACAAAATAGTAAATGAAAGAACAAAGCTTTTCACAATAGAATTTAGCACAAATGATTAACAAAATCATTCGCCATTGCAGTGATACACAGCTAACTTGAGGTAGAGGGAGGAGCGTTTATATTTTTTAGGAATAATGAATAAACGATTTCAAGTTATTGTGCATTGTGGTATTGTTAATGAGTGAAGAGACAGTAAAATCTTTACTATAATATGCATGTAAAAGCAGTACCAATTCACATAAAAAATGTTATTTCACAATAAATTTAACAATGATAAAATATGAAAACAATCAAATGTAATAAAGAAAAAGTCTTAATTGAGCCAATGTTTGGTGCACTGAGTGAGATGGTCTAGTTGAACAATATTAACAAAATAGTAAATGAAAGAACAAAGCTTTTTGCAATAAAATTAGCAAAAATGATTAACAAAATAATTCGTCATTGCGGTGATGCACAGCTAACTTGAGGTAGAGGGAGGGAACGTTTATATTTTTGAGGAATAATGAATGAATGATTTGAAGTTATCTTGCATCGTGGTATCGTAGAGGAGAGAAGAGAGAGTAAAATTGTTACCATAATATGTACGTAAAAGCAGTACCAATTCACATGAAAAATTAAATTATTTCACAATGAATTTAACATAATAATAAAACATGAAAACAAATGCATACAGTAAAAAAAAAAAAAGCTTGCTCGAGTCAGTGGAGAGAAAAGAACGGCTCTGCTTCCCACTGACTTTTCAGCTGATCTGGGATGATTATTCACCCATTTCTTTCACTTACACTCGATTTTCCCAAATCACTTTTATTCTTGTTACAGTAAAATACCAGTCTAGTGACAAATGTTTGTTACAATATTTTACTACTGTAAAAGTAACTCTGCTCTGTGATAAACAAACTGGCTCAGCTTTCAGCATCTGCATGCCTTTGATTGTTTGTTTAAACGGCTTCTTGTGAAAAGGTATTTTATCTCTCTTCCCTTTTCTTGCATTCTTGACTTATTACTTATTTATTTGCAAAATCCTGATGTTTATTTTAAAAGTCTGCTGTTTGCCCACAGTAAGTCAATGTATTGTGGCAAAATTAATCCCTTTCATCCACTTAAGATCCAAGTGTAAACGCACAGATTACTCTCTCTCTCTCTCTCTCATTCACAGTCGGACACACACGCTATCAATTCCTTTGATTGTCTTTGTACCTAATATGTGGATAAAATTGATTTTATCAACCTTTGCATACTGCAACCAATTTGGTTTGCTCAAAGGGTTCCCGTCTCTCCTCCCTCCATCCCCCAGCCAGCTGGCGCCATTTTTACTGAACAGTTCGTAAATCGTACATTGAATGAATAAAATTTAGATTTTACTTCGTATAACGTACTGTTTCATTACTTTAAACTCTTAATTCAACTTTTGAACACAATAATAATAGAAAAAATGTGAAAAGGGAGACTTTTTGGGTTGGCTGGAACGAATTATACTGATTCCCTTTATTTCTTATGGGGATTGTTTCATATTTCGAACAACTCGTACTTCGAACAGCCTTCTAGAACGGATTAAGTTCGAAGTGCAAGGTACTACTGTACTGGGTTTTTAAAAATAGTTTTATCACAAAATATGCAATTTATGATGAAATTGATAGAAAAGACCAGGAATTTCTGGATGATTTTTTAAACAATACTGCGAAGAGGCGAATTTACCGCAAATAATGGTTGGATATGGTCCAGAGAGAAATCTGCGAATCCGGAGAACACAAATATGGGGGGGGCCACTGTATTACCTTTATTATCAGGTTATTTCATGAAGTGAATCTTCATGTATGTTGGTGGTCAGGTTAAATCACTGAGACAGAGCCTAGCATACCAATACACATCTTTGAATTCAAGGTTTGATTTTTAGAATTGTAGTGTAAGAAGACTCCCAATTTTTAAGGATGAATTTTAGGATTTAAAGGTCGTCTTATATGTGGAAATGTACAGTAATTTATTTTTTGGAGTTGAAAACTTTAAATTTATTTAATTACAATATCATGCTATTTAGTCCAGTTACAGTATTATTATTTAAAGAATTTCTTATTGCAGGTAACAAAGGAGTTTGAATTATATGCAGCCCTGGAACCTTTGGTGACCAAGAACAATGCAATTGTTTTTGTCAACAAACTTCTGCGTTGGATAAAAAATGAGGAAAATAAGTTATTTATACTTAATTCTCCTACATTTTAAATATTACTTTTTAAGCATTGATCTCTTTATAATTCCAGCCCTTTTAATTATTTACTTACCTGTTTTATAGGTATCTATGTGTAATAAAATGTAATATAGTTTTATCAGATATATATTTTTTTTTTCCCATTTAGAAAATAGAAAATTAGTCTGCCAATTGAATTTGATACTGCACTTTTTGAAGAGTTCTTAGGCCATTCTTTTGGCATTAGTTACATTGCTTTATGCCTTGTACAGTACTTCTCATCCATTACCTTTGGTATTTTTACATATGTATCTAACTTCTTTAAGTTTATGAAATGTTTTCAGTTTTGATTTAGACATATCCTTCTGGTGGATGCAAAGAGAGTCTAGGAGTGCGACTCAGACATCTCAATAAAGTACTTTGTATTAATATAATAATAATAATCTACACAAATAAAAACCTGAATACTATTTTACTAGCACTTTCTATGCCAAAAGTATTGAAAGTAAATTTAGTTGCCCATGGTTAATTGAAAGGCAAAGGAAATATTACAATGTTTTTCCAGAAGAAAATTTCCACTATTAATGATACTTAGGCTTTGACTTCTTAGCTTCTGAGGCCATATAGCTATTGCCATCCTCTTCCCTTGGGTCAACTCCATCTTATAAACACTGAGGATGATTCTGATGACCCCTCTGATGTTTCGTCAGAATGTCATGTTCAAACTCCTTAACAATGCTTAAGCCATCATTTCTTAGACATAGGCTTTGTGTAGTAACATCATCATTGTCTTTATCAGTCATGGCCAGTTGGTGAGTACCCAGAGTTTTTTTTTTTTTTTTTTTTTTTTTTTGTTTTTTTTTTTTTTTTTTTTTTTTTTTTTTTTTCTCATATACAGCATTTCCATGTCACTATCAAGGTATCACATCACCAGTGCTCTCTCAATCATTTTTATTGTATTTCTTGATGTCATATTTTTCACTGCATAAAATGAGGAAAAGCATAGCACTAGATCTTTGCTTTTAGTCCAGAGTAATGTTCAGAGTAATTTCATAAATTGTTCATTTACGTTTATATTTAAAATTCTTTTCTTATATTTTAAAAGTGTATCCATGATTTTTAAAATTATTTTTTGCCATGTATATCCATTTTTCATATTCATACTGTATAAGATAGTGTATCCTTGATTTTATTATTTTTTGCCATGTAGTACCAATAATGGATATAGTATGAGGTACAGTATTTAGGTTAAATGGGCATAAACAGGTTGTACGCATGATCGGCATATGTATGTTACTCTTTTACATAAGGTGTTTGCAATTATACATGGTTTCAGGGAACATGTGGGTCTTAGAACATATCACAGTATAGTTCCTCAGACTTTCCAGAAGGCTGGTCAAAAAGTGATTTGTTTGAAATATGAAACAAATTTCCCTAAAAGAAATAAAGGGAATCAGGATAATTTGTTGCAGCCCACCCAAAAATTCCCCCTTTTAAAATTTTTCTATTATTAATGTGTTCAAAAGATAGATTAAGAGAGTAAAATAATAGAACAGTATGTTATAAAAAGTAAAATTTTCAAAATATTCTGTTTCCGTGTACAAGCTAAAAATTCCATGTATGAATTGTTTGATGAACTTTGGGCGCAGCTGGCTGGGATTGAGGAGGAAGAGACGGGATCCTCTCGAGGAAACTGAAGTGGTCGCAGTAGGCAAAGGTTAATGATAAAATAAATTTTATTCACATTTTGCAAGGATTATCAAAGGCATTGATAGTCTGTATGTACGTATGTTACAGAGAGAAAGAGTAATCAGCGTCTGACAGATGTGAAAATAATCATGCATGCATGTATAGTTGTTTATTGTGATTTTTACACTAGGATTCAGAGTGCAAGAAAGAGATTAATTATGCCACAACAAATCAACTTACTGTTGGCAAATGGCTTAATTCAAAATTGTAATTCCTTTTAAAGTGCTAAAAAAATGATATTGTAATGATACAATTAAGTTTGTTCATACTTACCTGGCAGATATATATAATTAATTACCCGCCCACCTCCCCTCAGGAGACAGTGGAAATAAAAATTATGAATAGAAAATGGGAATGATTCCTGATACCCGCCTCCCAGCGGCGGGAATGGGTACTAACCACCTGACTCCCACTACGTGTGTCGTAAGTTTTAAATTCTGTCGGTCGTCAGAAATTATCAGCTATATATATATCTGCCAGGTAAGTATGAACAAACTTAATTGTATCATTACAATATCATTTTGTTCATGCAACTTACCTGTCAGATATATATATAGCTGAATCCCACCTTTGGTGGTGGGAGAGACAGAATAGAGGATTTAGGAAACACATATATGCAGATATTTGATATCTTGGTTCCTTACCTGTTAGCATAGCTGGCTTCGTGATTACTGCACGTAAGTCTGCTTGTGCTACTAGAGTTGCCAGCAAGGTAGAGACCTATGAAGCTGGTGCACTCCAGATGATCTGTCAACAGGGGCGAGACCACGACGTGACTAGACCATGGACCATACTAATGAGGGCAACGAGACAAAAATACCACCACCTGGCTTAGTTTACCAAAGGTATCCCACTTAACTAAGCTAATGGAAGGGAGACCCGCCCCAGGCGGTCACCCCACAACCATAAACACAAATTAAAAACCCCCCTAATCCCTAAAGGATAGGATGAGTGTTACCTCCTGCCCCCAAAACAGTGTCTGCAGCAATGTATGGTCCGAGGGAGAAGCAATTTTCGTATGTCACTTTCACCTCCCGCAGGTAGTGTGAAGCGAACACCGAATTGCTTCTCCAAAATGTGGCATTCAAAATATCTTTGAGCGCCATATTTTTGTGAAAGGCTACTGAAGTAGCAATAGCTCTCACCTCGTGAGCTTTTACTTTCAGAAGCTTCAAATCACTATCACTACACTTATTATGCGCTTCTTGAATCGTATTCCTGATGAAGAACGCCAGTGCGTTTTTCGACATAGGAAGATCAGGTTTCCTCACTGAACACCACAAATTGTCCGATGAACCTCTGCAAGCTTTAGTTCTCTGCAGATAGAACTTTAGAGCCCTGACAGGACACAGGAATCTCTCACGTTCATTTCCCACTATATCTGACAACCCTTTGATTTCAAAGGTCCTCGGCCACGGGTTGGAAGGATTCTCGTTCTTTGCTAAGAACATGGGACTTAAAGAACAAATCGCACTACTGTCTGAAAAGCCAATCTGCTTGCTAATGGCCTGAATTTCGCTAACCCTCTTCGCCGTCGCCAGAGCGGTTAGGAAGATCGTTTTCTTCGTCAGATTCCTGATAGAAACTGACTGAAGCGGTTCGAAGTGACTCGACATCAAATATTTGAGCACCACATCCAAGTTCCACGAGGGTACTTTAGGCTGGACTACCTTCTTAGTCTTGAACGATCTAATGAGATCATGAATGTCTTTATTATTAGTCAAATCGAGTCCTCTGTGCCTAAAGACTACAGAAAGCACGCTCCTGTAGCCTTTAATAGTTGGAACAGCCAACTTCACTTCCTCTCTCAGATAAAGAAGGAAGTCAGCTATCTGGCTCACAGAGGTTGTGGTGGAGGAAATGCCCTTCTTCCTGCACCAGGATCTGAAGACAGCCCACTTCGATTGGTACAGAGCGATTGAGGAGGGCCTCCTTGCGGTGGCAATCGCCTTCGCCACAGGTCTTGAAAAACCCCTCGCTCTGGCCAACTTCTTGATAGTCTGAACGCAGTCAGACTCAGAGCGGGGAGGTTTTTGTGGTACCTCTCGAAGTGGGGCTGTCTGAGTAGATCTTTCCTTAAGGGCAGAGTCCTCGGAAAGTCTACCAGGAAGGACATCACCTCTGTGAACCAGTCGGCTGCCGGCCAGAAGGGGGCGATGAGTGTCATCCTCGCTCCTTCCGATGCCGCGAACTTCCTCATCACTTCCCCCGAGGATCTTGAGCGGGGGAAAAGCGTATATGTCTAGACCCGACCAACTCCAAAGTAGGGCGTCTACTGCGACTGCTCCCGGGTCCAGAACTGGGGAGCAATAGAGTTGAAGTCTTCTCGTCCTGGAAGTTGCGAAGACATCCACCTGTGGACAGCCCCACAGGTCCCACAGCGACTGGCAAACCTCTTGGTGAAGGGTCCACTCTGTCGGCAACAGCTGTCCTCGTCGACTGAGAAGGTCCGCTCGAACATTCTGTACTCCTGACACGAACCTTGTCAGGATCGTGACTTCTTGCGCTTTCGCCCATAAAAGGAGTTCCTTTGCGATGGCAAACAGAGAAGGCGAGTGAGTTCCCCCTTGATTTCTTAGGTATGCCAGCGCTGTGGTGTTGTCCGAATTGATCTGAACGACTTTGCCGGATACTTCTTCCTGGAAGAACCTGAGAGCCAGATAAATGGCTGACAGCTTTTTCAGATTGATGTGCCAGGACACCTGTTCCCCTCTCCAGTGAACCCACCTTCTTTCCCTCCTAGTGTTGCTCCCCCCCCCAACCCGTGGACGACGCGTCGGAAAACAACACTAGGTCGGGGTTCCGAAGTTTGAGGGAGAGCCCTTCTGCGAGCTTCCGAGGATCTGACCACCAACTTAGGTGATCCTTCACCTCTCTCGTTAAACACAAGATCGCCTCCAGATCTTGTTTGTTCTTCCAACTGTTGGCTAGGAAGAATTGAAGAGGTCTAAGGTGCAGCCTTCCCAGAGAAACAAACTTCTCCAGTGAGGAAATGGTCCCCAGCAAACTCATCCATTCCCTCACCGAGCATGTTTCCTTCCCCAGAAAGGTCGCCACTTTCTCCAAGCATTGAAGTTGTCGCCCCTGGGACGGAAAAGCCCCACCCGAAAAGCCACTGAGTCCATCTGAATCCCCAGATAGACTAAAGATTGAGACGGAGTCAAATGCGACTTTTCGAGGTTTACCAGAAGCCCCAGGGACTTTGCTAACGTCATGGTCGTGTGCAGGTCCTCCAGACACCGTTCCCGCGATGAAGCTCGAATAAGCCAGTCGTCTAGGTAGAGAGAGATCCTTATATTCTCCAAATGAAGCAGCCTTGCCACGTTCTTCATTAGAATGGTGAAAACCATCGGCGCTGTGGTCAGACCGAAGCAAAGTGCCCTGAATTGGAATACCTTCCCCTTCAGGACAAATCGCAGGTATTTCCTTGATTGGGGATGGATGGGGACGTGAAAATATGCGTCTTGGAGGTCTAGTGAGACCATCCAATCCCCCGGTCTCAAAGCTGACAGCACCGATTGAGTCGTCTCCATCTTGAATTTCTTCTTTATCACGAAGAGATTTAGGCTGCTGACATCGAGGACGGGTCGCCACCCCCCCGAATGTTTCGGCACCAGGAACAGGCGGTTGTAAAATCCTGGAGATTCCAGGTCGAAGACCTGTTCCACCGCTTGCTTCTCGATCATTTGTTCCAGCAGATCGAAAAGCACTTTCTGTTTCTCTCCTCGATAAGAGGGAGACAAATCCTTTGGTGTTGAGGATAGCGGGGGTGACTTCAAGAACGGGATCCTGTACCCTTTCCTCACGACATCCAGCGACCAAGGGTCGGCATCTCTCTCTTCCCAGGCTTTCGCGAACCGAAGAAGCCTGGCTCCTACCGGCGTCTGAAGGACTTCCAAATCACTTCCTACTCTTTGACGGAGCAGGGGTTTTTCCTCTGGAAGAGCCTCTTCCTCGGGAGGCTGTTTTCGAGGAAGATCCAGCACGAAAGGGCTTCGGTTTCTTGGCAAACGAAACTCCAGAAGATGAAGCAGCTGCTGGCCTTCTAGAAGACTGAGCCAGAAGATCTTGCGTTGCCTTCTCCTGAAGGCTTGATGCTATGTCCTTAACCATAGTCTGGGGGAAGAGATGGTCTGAAAACGGAGCGAAAAGCAAGTCCGCCTTTTGCGCTGGAGAGACGGATTTGGCCGTGAAGTTACAAAAGAGTTCTCTCTTTTTGAGAATCCCCGAGCTAAAGTGCGTAGCCAACTCCTCAGAACCATCCCTGACGGCCTTGTCCATACAAGAAAGTACACTGGACAGCTCCCCCAGACTAATAGTATCAGAACTCCTTGACCTGGCATCTAAAACTCCAAGACACCAGTCGAGAAAGTTGAAGACCTCTAGAGTCCTGAAGAGGCCTTTTAGATGAAAGTCGAACTCGTTATGGGTCCAAGAGACTTTTGATGAAGACAGAAGGGCTCTTCTGGAGGCGTCCACGATGCTCCCGAAATCACCTTGAGCAGAGGCTGGTAGTTTAACCCCTACGTCCTCTCCCGTCTCATACCACATGCCTCCTTTACCGCAGAGTCTTGATGGCGGTAAAGCTAAAGAGGACTTTCCTGACGCTTTCCTCTTCTCCATCCACTCATGGACTTTCCGGAACGCTTGCTTCGTGGAAAGCGACTTCTTCATTTTAACGAACCCTGACGCCTTCGTTGCTTTAAAAGAAGAAAATTGAGAAGGGGGAGTACGAGGGGCTTCCGGTTGAAAAGTTTCTCCAAACTCCGACTGTAGAAGACGCATCAAAACTTTATAGTCCGATGAGACAGGAGCTGGTTGCTGTTCTTCCTCTGCTTCTACTAAATTATCGCTAACTCCTTCCTCAGAAACCGGAGAAGTAGGAGGAAAGTCTGAAGAAAACTGACGAACAGGAAGGGTTCCTTCATCCACCTGAACTTGCATTGGTGTCGAACTGGTGTCTACCAGCGCGCGCTTGGTGTCCGAATCCACACGTTTGGCGCCGACAGGTGCGCGCTCGAAATCTACTAACACACGCCTGGCGTCCACTGGCGCACACCGAGCGTCCACTAGTGCACGCTTGGCTTCCACTGGTGCGCGCCGAGCGTTAGTCAGCGCGCGGCTGCCGCCCACTGGTACACGTTTGTCAACAACAGGTGCGCGTTTGGCGGCACCGGAAGCGCGCTCCACTTGCACAGAAGCGCGCTCAGCGTCCACCACTCGCTTGCGAACATACGAAGACTTGCGAGCGGGAGATATCTCATCCTGAGAGCGAGAAACGCACTTCTCACCTCCTCTAGAGAGCTGCTGGGGAGCAGAACGAACTCTAGAGGGAGACTCGAACGAAGAGAGAGGCGAGCGAGGAGAAAGAGCAGGTCTTGACTTCTTCACAGGAAGCTTCTCATCCTTTCTACGACGCGGAAGAGACTCTCTAGAAGCAAGAGCGTCCTGAAGTTGCTGCTGCAGTGACTGAATCATCCTCTTGGTTGGCGAATCTTCCTGCTCCGGGGAGGGACTGATCCTGTGAGCAGGAGAGCGGCGAGGGGACGCCTCCCTCCTCCTCCTAGGAACGGCCTCCTCCCGAGCTCTAGAGCGACTGTATCGCTCGCACGAACTAACCGAATCCAAGTCCGAAGACTCTCTACGCCTTTTCTGCGGCGGAAAAGCAGCGAACGCATTGTCAGGAGAAGATCGCAAATTCGGCGAACTAGGACGTGAAGCGTCAATATCACGCGCCGTCCTTTTCAGCGGACGGGAAGCACCGTGAGAACTCCACCCTTTACGTGGGGATGAAGCCTCCGATGACGAAAAACACTCCTTGAGGAGACGTGCTCGTGCACGGTCCCTGGCAGTCTGGGGATTTTCATCAGTAACTGCCGAAGGCACGCCAGATCGGTGGGGGTTCCTTGTAACCCTCCTTCGGCTTTCGACATGCTCCCTCCCCAGGTCCTGGGAGTCAAGCAGAGGTCCAGGCCTAGAGGCGAAACGAGGCCGATCTGACGCACCCTCCACTACACAAGGGGTATCACTGCACTTTTGCACATCACTTTTGCTCTCAAGAGCCAACACTTTCGATTCTAGATTACGAATCGACTCCAAAATTAAGGATAAAGTATTACTCTCTACAGACACTGCTTCAGGGCCCGGAGGCAAAACTACAGGGTTAGGAGCATTAACAGAAGGAGGGTTAACAGGAGAAACATTAATTTCTTGCACACCTGAAACACTCCTGGAGGAAGACCTCCTTAACCTATCCTTTTCAAGTTTCCTAAGATAGGTATCATACGCCTTCCACTCAGAATCTGTTAATCTTTCGCACTCCTTGCAACGGCTTTCATACACACATTCATGCTCCCTGCAACTCTTACATACCGTATGTGGGTCTACTGAAGCTTTCAGTAGCCTACCTCTACAATCAGTCCTAGAGCAGAACCTAGCGCTAGCTGTACTAGACCCTGACATATTATCCAAGAGAAGTCCAAACCAAAATCAAATCAATCCACTAATAACGTGTGCCTAGCCACCGATCCAAGTCAATTAATCCAAAAAAGAACCAAAAGGGATACTCAAGTAGCAAAAAGTTTCCAAATCCAGACGGAGGTGCTGTAAACAGATGTTCACAACACCGGCGACAGAAAAATTATGAATAGAAAATGGGAATGGTTCCTGATACCCGCCTCCCAGCGGCGGGAATGGGTACTAACCACCTGACTCCCACTACGTGTGTCGTAAGTTTTAAATTCTGTCGGTCGTCGGAAATTATCAGCTATATATATATCTGACAGGTAAGTTGCATGAACAAACTGTAAAATACAAAGTGTCACTCGATAGGTATTATACCATAAAAAGAAGTGATTTGGGTGAATCAAGTGTAAGTGAAAGAAACAGGCACAATGCAGTTTTAAGAGAAAAATCATCTGAGCCCAGCTGGGAAGTCAGTGTGGAATCAAACCCCTTCTCCCATCCAATAACCCACCGCCATCCCCTCACTTGGCCCAGTCCCAAACATTTGCTCAAGACTATTTTTTATTGTTACTGTATTACATTTGATTAAATGTAACAATGATCCGATTTAAAAACCATGTGAAATTCACCTCTTTTATTACTATTTTTTTATGTGAATTGTTATTGCTTTTACACTTTCACATACTTAACAGTAATGTTTTTACGGTCTCTTTTTCCTTTTCTCCTCAATTATGTAAACACTCCCTAACCCTATCTCAAGTCAGCTATGTGTTACTGTAGGGACATATGATTTTGTTCATGTTTTGTGTTAAATGTTTTTGTGAAATGCTGTATTATTTAGTTTGTTGAATATGGTTGTAAATGAAAAACATATTAACCTTTAATGGACAGATATACTCACGAGTAGTAATAACTGATTTGGGTGGTTGACGGATTTACTTGTGGTGAGTAACAATATAACACCATGTGCATTTGCATATCTCCCTTTTTCCATTAATTTTTTTTGTTTTTTTTTTAAATTGGCCGACCTCAAAGTTTACCCAGCCTGGGGTGCTGCATAATGAATTTTTACCCTGGCTCTGAAGGGTTAATATAATTTTTCTCGTAGGATGCAGTAGGGCGTTGAGTACGTACAAGTATAAACAAGACAGTCGGTCAAGTTTAAGTTTTAAGTATTTGTTTGACAAACGAAACAATTTCTTCAAAAATTTCAGTTGAAATATGGAATGTTTGACATAAACATTTGACAAATGAGGTGCTACTGTACTTGCATATACAGGGGCCTTACTGTATTAAACTTAGTCTGTAGTTTAAGAAAACACACTTATCAGCACTAGTAATCGAATAAGTGTTGGGAAATGCATTAAAGAACTGATTGATACTCCGTAACTTTAGATCATACATTTGTTAGGCCAGGTTCATTATTACTGACACCTACTATTCACAGCAGTCTAGGCTTACCCAGCAAACACTTGGTGAGAATTTTTCACTTTTTCTTGATATACCATGCACATATGAATTATTCCCCCTCATTTTGGGACCACCTTGATGTGATGAGGGGGCTCTTGAACCCCGGGAATTTCTTCCTAGGTTTGAACCCAAGAGTCCCATATAACATTATAGGCAGTCCCCGGCTTATGACGGGGGTTCCTGTTAGTGTTTCTGCATATAACGTAAGATATGCAGCTAAATAAAAGATTTAATTTTGTATATGTATATTCGTTATACAATCTGTGCGCATGTATCACGTGGTACGTCACGTGACATGCCATGACGTCATCACAAGGAATGTAGGCCGTGAATGATTGGACCTGCGGCAGTCTTCTAGGAACAGCGAGTTAGTAACATTGAGTTGGATAGATTTTTGCGTTTAACACTGGTAGCAGAGCGTGGTTGGAGAGATCATAATGGCGTCAAGCAAGTGGCCACCTAAGTTCAGTGATGAAAGCGCATATGAAAGCTGGAAGAAGGACATAGACATATGGTGTGAACTGCCGAAGAGCAAACAAGCACTAGCTATACACCTGTCCTTGGAAGGGCGCGCCAGAGTGGCAACCTCGGAACTGGAGACAAGCGATCTAAAAAAAGAAAATGGTGTGAAAACTATCATAGAAAAACTTGACAGTTTGTTTCTTGCTGAAAAAGGGCGTCGGCAGTTTACGGCCTTTCAAGAGTTTTATAATCTCAGAAGATCAGAGAATACGGAAATAAGGAAGTTCGTTTCTGAGTTTGAGCACACATACTTTAAGTTCAAGAAACAAGAAATGGAACTACCTGATCCCGTAATGGCGTTTATGCTTCTTGCATCATGTGGTTTAAGTGACAGTGAGCAGCAACTAGTGATGTCAGCAATCGCAGAGGTATCGTATGATAATATGAAATCTACGTTAAACAGAGTGTTTTCTGGCAACATCGGAGAAAAAGATAATAAGGGTGTGCAGGAATTAACAAAACCAGTCACTGAGATAAAGAGTGAGCCGGTCTTCATGACTAAGGACGAGGGTGGCACTGCAGAAACACCAGAGAGTGCTCTGTATGTTAGGGGGTACCAGCGTGGAAGAGCCAGACAACGTGGTGAGGGTGGTGCAGTGAGAGGCCGTGGAGGATGGTCACATTCAGCAAGAGGACAATCACGGAGGAAACAAAACCCAATTGGTCCAGATGGCAAGGTGTCAAGGTGTGTAATATGTGATTCCCGATTCCATTGGGCTCGTTACTGTCCAGATGCGTACGAAAATTCCGGAGGTTCGGAAGGCAACGAAAAAGGTGAAAAATCTGCGGAAGCAAACAGTGAAAGTGTTCACTTGTCCCTGTTTGTTGGGTACACAGGAAATGGCGATAAGGAAGGAAAACTTAATAAGCTTGTAGATGAGGCCAAGGGATGTGCGTTATTGGACTCAGGTTGCTCAACTACGGTGTGTGGAGTTGACTGGTTGAGTAATTTTGTTTGTGGTTTAAGCGATTATGAACGTAAAAAGATTGTGGAAAATGAATCATCATCCACATTCACGTTTTGCAAGTGGTAATACAGTGTCTTCCATCAAACGTGTTTGTCTTCCTTGCTCTATTGGCGGAATCAGCGCTACGTAACTACAGACGTGGTGAGTTGTAACATACCACTATTGTTGAGTAAACGCTCATGAAGAAGGCTAAAATGATCATAAACTTTGGAACAGATCAGGTAAATGTGTGTGGGAAATTGATTGATTTGAAGACATCGTCATCGGGTCATTATTTAATGGCCCGGTTGTCAGCTTGACTATGGAGAGTGTTTGCCAAACCATTAGCGCTGGCAAACACTGGGGTGGGGAGGGGAAGCGATGTGAGAAGGACTTCTTTGAAAACTACACAAACAGTTTGGCCATCCTACAGCTTCAAGGTTAATTAAACTTGTGAAAGATGCTGGCATTAATAATTTGGAAATAAAAAAAGCCATTGAAAAAGTAAACATAGAGTGTGAAGTGTGTCACAAGCTAAAGAAGGCCAGACCACGTCCTGTTGTGTGCATCCCCATGGCGAGTAAGTTTAATGAAGCTATTGCAATGGATTTAAAGATTTGGGGAAAGAAATATTTGTTGGTGATCATAGACATGGCAACCAGGTACTGTGCTGCCACAGTCATTAGTGACAAGCTTGGAACAACCATTGTGAGTGAGTTATTTAAAAAGTGGATTAGTATTTTTGGTGCACCGCAAAAAAATTCTAACAGACAATGGCTGTGAATTCAATAATGATGAGATGAGGGTGCTAGGAGAAACATTTAACATCAAGGTGATGACAACCTCTGCAGAGAGTCCATGGAGCAATGGAGTGTGCGAGCGACAGAATGCTGTGATTGGCGACACTGTCAGGAAAATTATGGATGACAGTAAATGTAGCTTGGAAGTGGCTTTGGCATGGGCAATATCTGCAAGAAATGCGTTATACAATCACTCAGGGTTCGCACCCAATCAGCTTGTTTTCGGTCATAATCCTGGATTACCCAGTGTGTACACGAATAACCCACCAGCTTTAGAATTTAGTACATCAGAAATTGTGAGAGACAATTTAAATGCATTACACTTGGCTAGACAGGAGTTCATCAAATCAGAATCAAGTGAACGTTTGAGGAGAGCTTTGCGACACAACATACGTGCAAGTGATGTCAATGAACTCGAAAATGGTGATGAAGTATTTTATAAAAGAAATGACAGCCCTGAATGGCATGGCCCGGGTATCGTTATTGGCAAGGATGGGAAGCAAGTTTTTGTGCGACACGGTGGTGTTTACGTAAGAGTACACGAGTGTAGGTTAGCACATCCTCCCGCTAACAGCCCAATAGTGAAAGATATGTGTAGCGTTGCTCCAGAGACAGTGCAAGAGGAAAGAAAACAAGCGTCGCTTTGTTACAACCATGAGTTGTGTGAGGAAGACTCTGAGGATGAAGAGTCTGTGAATAAGTCCGCAGAAGTGGAGATCGAAGAGGTGGAGGCATCTGAATATGCAGAGAGTGAAAATATAGAAATAGCGACAGAAGCAGCATCAAAGGATACATCAAGGCTTTCAGTTGGTGAAAGGGTAAGAGGTATACACGTTGAAAGTGGTGAATTCAGGTCGGGTAAAATTGTCAGTCGAGCCGGTAAAGCTACTGGAAAATACAAGAACTGTTATAATTTAAAGTGGGACTATGATGGAAGTATCTCTTGGGCGGATTTGAGTAAAGATTTTAGTGATTTAGAGATTGTTGATGACAACACTGAGATGATGGTTCTATTTAATTCGGATCAAGTCTTAAGTGCCAAGGAAACAGAAATTCAGAACTGGAAGGATAATGATGTCTATGAAGAGGTGAATAATGATGGACAAGATGCACTATCAGTTTCGATGGGTTATTACTGAAAAATTAAAAGGGGGAAAACCAGTGGTGAAAGCTCGTTTAGTTGCGAGAGGTTTTGAAGAAGACAGCACAGATTTGAAAAAAGATTCTCCTACGTGCTCCAAGGAGGCGGTGCGTTTGGCTTTGTCACTGGCCGCTACACGTCACTGGGACTGCCACACAATGGATATAAAAGCAGCATACCTGCAGGGGGACAAGATTGAAAGAATTGTACACCTGCGTCCTCCACCAGAGTTTGATGAAGGTAAGCTGTGGAGGTTAAAGAAGACTGTTTACGGCTTGTGTGATGCCACTCGACAGTGGTATTTGAGTGTTAAAAATCTGCTGCTAAATCTGGGAGCTAAAGTGTGTACACTTGATCCGGCGCTGTTTTGGTTACGTGACGGCAAAGCTGAAGGAGTGGTGTGCATTCATGTCGATGATTTTTTGTGGGCAGGAACACCAGAGTTTAAGCGACAAGTGATTGATCAGTTGAGAGAGACATTCACCATAGGGAGCTCAGAGACTAAGGCCTTCAAATACGTTGGAATAAATGTTGTATCAAACAAGAATGGCAGCATAGCTCTTGACCAGTTTCAGTATGCAATGACCTTGAAACCAATACCTGTGAGTAGACAACGGGCTGCGGTGAAGTCTGCAGAGCTGTCTGACTCGGAGAAATCAGAGTATAGAGCTATGATTGGACAGTTAAGCTGGATTGCTACTCACACCAGACCTGACATTTCATTTGACGTGTGTGAGTTAAGTGGGTTACGTTGCAATGCAACAGTGTCAGATTTAATGCGACTCAACAAAGTCATAGAGAGAGTAAAGACTGATAATGTTAAATTGTATATGCCAAGGATGAGGAATCTTGAAGAGTGTCACCTCGAGTGTTTTTCCGATGCCTCGTTTGCCAACTTAAAAGGAAATGGATCACAAGGAGGATTCGTGATTTTCTTACGGGATAATGATATGGAGAGATGTCCAGTATTCTGGCAAACAAGAAAAATTAGAAGAGTGGTCAAGTCCACCCTATCAGCTGAAACAATGGCGCTTTTGGAATGTGCAGAGACTGCAGTATACCTGGCTAGAATTCTGTGCGAAATTTCTGGATGTAGGAGCATGAAAATAAAATGTTTCGTTGACAATAAAAGCCTTGTTGACGCTCTTCATTCCTACAAGAATGTGGAAGATAAGAGATTGAGAATTGACATAGCTGTTTTGCGAGACATGCTAGAACGTGGTGAAATTACGGAAGTGGTCTGGGTAGATACATCACAGCAACTTGCTGATTGTCTGACAAAGAGAGGGGCGTCGACCGAGCAGCTACGTGCTGCGGTCAGCAGAGAATGAATGGAGACGACAGCAGTTAAAAAACTCCTTCCAAGACAAAGAAAGAAGGGGGAGAGTGTTAGTGTTTCTGCATATAACGTAAGATATGCAGCTAAATAAAAGATTTAATTTTGTATATGTATATTCGTTATACAATCTGTGCGCATGTATCACGTGGTACGTCACGTGACATGCCATGACGTCATCACAAGGAATGTAGGCCGTGAATGATTGGACCTGCGGCAGTCTTCTAGGAACAGCGAGTTAGTAACATTGAGTTGGATAGATTTTTGCGTTTAACATTCCGTTCTTGAGAGGTGTCGTAAGCTGAAAATCGTTGTAAGCCGGAAAAGTGTCAAAACACACTAAAGGAGCAAAATGGGCAAAAACCGGGAAAAAGGCCAAGAGAGGAAAAAACCCAACTCTCGTCCCAAGGCGGTAAAGAAAGACTGGCGTAGACGTAGATGTTTGGCGTTTGACCACTCTTCACCCGATCTACGCATGCATTGCCAGATACCACAAGATTCCTTGCTTTCATCTACTTTTTTACCGGATCCAGCTAGGTGCTAGAAATGATCCTATTGTTAAGACCGAGGGTTTGTTCGTGTATGAACAACTATGTAAACTGCATTTTTATTGGATTTTATAAAAAGAAAACTTCAAATATTGATTGTTTTGCATTTTTGAAGTCATATTTCTTCCGTCAGATCAGCATCATAAGTGCCGTAACCCTGGAACGTGCGTCGTAAAACTGGAAATAATTTCTGATGAATATAATTGAAAAGCGTCATAGCCTCGGAACGCCGTAAGGCGTAGACTGCCTGTTTATATTATTGAGCTAATATTTGTGGACTTTTCAATTTTTTCCCATTTTTCCAAGTCAAATAAATAAGAAAGCATATGACTTAATGTAAGGTTAAATCTGAAGCTAAATAGTGAGAACTGTGGTAGATCCATTATCTACCCGACAATATTCGGACCTGTTTTTCAGGCGGAACTATTCTGTGGAACTGAACCACAGATTCCAGGGGGCCTCTGGTTCTAGGAATAGAACTCTCAGCATTCTGTCTGGTTTGCCCATAATGTGAGTAGGATGGGGATAATTGTATTATCATAATACTCTTAGTCCTAGCAAGCGGGTTCTGCTTACACTTTGGCCATACTAATCATGTCATGCTATTCCCCTTTTGGTGTAGGGTAGGGGTGCAGACATTTGCGAGTCATTTCTCACTTGTGCCATTGGCAGAAGATTTAAGTTCATGAATGGCCAATGATATCTTTTCAAGATTTTTTTTCCCTCAAATATTTTTATGATTAGTGAACTTGATGATTTGGGCCCCATGATGGAAAAACTCCAGCACAGTTGATGACTATTGGCACCTCACTCCTGAATCTCCTTGGTTCAGCCTCAAGCAATGAAAATGCTACAAAGGAACACCCTGTTCCAAGTAAAATAACAAAGCCAGAACACCAATTAAAGTGCATAGAAAGTCAAAAAGAAACAAACAAAAATCAATTGGTAAACTCCAATATCATACCTATGGAACCATATATAATAAACAATAATTCCGAATTAAAGACAAGTAATCCTCCCATCAATACAGAAGAGTATAATAATCCTAAAGACAAGTAACGTATGTAAAACAAGGACCAAAAAGAAACAAAAAGTACCTACTTAATCCCACATTGGTACATTTTGATGACCTCTTTGGACCAGATAACTGGTCAAGATTTCTAGTCCTCAAAACTGACAACAAAATCTCAGCAGTGATACTCGAAAACAAACTACTCAACATATATGCAACACAGGACATGGAATGTACACACATCAAAGACAATGAATGGCTAATCCAAGTAACCAACAAAAAGCAGTCCACTGCCTTTTTAAGTATAACGGAAATAAATAATATAAAAGTAACAACTACAAGCCACGAAACATTGAATTATGTACAGGGTACAGTCATCCTACCCAACAACGAACAAGAACTTCCTTCAAAACAACTACTACTAGACTCCCTAAAATTGAAATATAACAATATTCATGATATAGAAATATACTCAATTCCAAGTAGGAAAGACAAGAATAAAAATATCAACATTGCCAAAATAAAATTTACATGCCAAGACCTCCCATTTAAAATGAAAATTCTCAGGCGAAATAGAGAAGTTCGTCCTTTCATTCCAAAACCACTACAATGTACACAGTGCTCAAGGTATGGACACACAAAAAATATCGTAATAAGGCAATATGTGCAGTCTGCGCATCAGATAACCGTACCACTAATTGGAACTGTAAGCTCCAATTAGGACAGAAATGTCAGGCATGGAAGTCAGACTCAAGCTAAAACTAAGATGAGTTAATAATCCATCCAAATCCCCACTTTTTTAAATGTAACTAAAAAATCAATACAGCAATCAGCACAATAACAGAAATATAAACACAGAAAATAATTCTCATGCCAATGATACTAAAACCCAAAATAAGAGTAATATTATACCCACCAAAACCACTTCTAACATTACAGATTCAGATATCCATAAAAAAAATGCCAATGGAAAAGGAATCAAATAATAAAAGTAATAACCGAACTGACAATAAAAGAATACTGGAACGAACCCCACCTAAGAGGAAAATAATCCAATATATTGATAATTACAACCAGTTTAAAGAAACACCAGCTACAGCAGGAGAACATTTTAAAAAATACATTGTTTTAACCTCATCACAAGTGGAAATACACAATTATGCTCGGTCCCAATCATATAACCAACATTTTGACAGTAAAGAATCAATTAGTCACTCATTACAATTCCCAAAGGACAATACAGGCGGCCCTCGGTTAGTGGTGGGGGTTCTGTTCCTGGCCGCCGACGCTGAGCAGTTTTCTACGCTAAGCAATTTTAAAGTCTACGGTTGCCACACACTTTTCGGAGCCCTGGACCTGTTAACGGCGCCCTACACCAGTCAGTGACGCTGTAATCCCGCAATAAGTAAAATTATATTTATGCAGTATAGGATGAGCTTCGGCTCCATTTACTGCACATCAAATCAATTTTCCCCATTGAAAATACTTAAAATGTCCTTAATCCGTTCCAACCCTTAAAATGCCACCCCATATTTTTGTTTCATGTTATTAAATAAGGAAAATACATTTCTAAATAACAAATATTGTATATAAACATAATAGACAGAGTATGTAAAGATATAATAAGGTTTTATACAGTGTACGGGTACCTATTTAGTGTTCACAAGTTACGATAATTCGTCTTACGATAATCTGATTTTACGAGAGACCAAATTACTGAAGCCTAACTTTATCCCATCTTCTAGTTACGTAAGTTAAAAAACAGCAAACGAGAATGATGAAAGTATGGCTTTAACATTATACATATTGCGTAAATGTGTACAGCCATGAACAACCGAACGAGAAACTACTTTTTTTTTTCTAAGTACAACTGGATTGGGTAACAACATCCGTTTGGCTTGTATTGCAACCATTGTACTATAGTAAACAATTACCATAGTTGTTATAAATGACATTATGTAAAATAGGACTGAGATACCTTAATGTAATAACTTTATTAACTATAGATCAAAGACCAATAAGGAAATATACTGTTAAATTTAAACATAGTTGTAGCTGGCTGAGGCTGAGAAAACTGTTCAAGCTGCTAATGACCATTATCTTGCATCAGCAACAAGGATAAAACTCCAGTAAACGTATGCCATCAAACAAAACTAAATAAAATTGAGATAATATAATTTTAATCAAAACTACTGTGCTTGAAAGAACACATTTTACTGTTGGTTTCATGCTGATAAAAGATAAATAATGTAAAGTTCATATTACGATGATAAAAAGTTAAATTGCGAATCGAATCATAATTTTTCTACTCAATAAACATGCCGCCAACATAATCTGTGAAAAAAAGTTCACAATCACAACGAGACATATTCAAGTCATATTGCCACCTAAAAACATCGTATAAGGAAAAATAACCTTGTCTCATATAAGTCAAGTATCTAAATATTTGTTTATGCTAACTAGAAGCAAGGAAATTCGCTCCGAACTGAGTTAAATGTGGCTAAACAAACTCGCATTCACCATCAGCTGATTTCCAAACCAAAACTGATTGTTATGTTAGTAGTATTATTTTATAATACAATAATATGAGAATACATACAATATTATTGGATACAGTGAAGTAATGTATAACTTTTTAAATTTAAAAGATTTATGGAAAAGATGCATATTTACTTTTTCTATTTTGCTTATCTTAATTTTCATCACTGCCATCTACGAAGCAGCAGCATCTCGAGCTCGTACGATCATACGTCAATTTTTTGCTTGTGTAACAAGGCAAAAATCGACAGAGTTGCACAGTTATTTTTTGTACTTCTATCCCTTGGAAAAAAAGAAATTGCAGTGTTGCAAAAACAAAAATATAATTTGTTATAAAAACTTGATTCAATGATATAAATTAAAATTTTATTATTCGGGTGCAACTGAACTACCTATTCTCTTCATCATGTGAAGAGCTGTTACAAAGACTTCAAATGGACATGCGTACTGCCACTGTATCATATTTATGTACAAAAATAAAAAAATACCCTGTAAAACATTTTTCATACACATTTTAGGCATAAAAGAATGAAAACTTATAACAAAAGCTGAAGTTTCATTAACAAAATCAGTTATAATGAGCTCCCAAATTAATAAAATATAACCATGTGAAGTCTTTGTAAATGCATTTTTTCGGAACAGTGGCAGACAAGAACAAACATGAAAAAACATCCTCTAATAATGCGGAGGGCAGTTACAAAAGCTGCCTTTGTATCATATTTATGTACAAAAATAAAAATACCCTATACGTAATATAAACATTTATAAAATCGACACATCGATCGCTAAATTTGCATTTTTTTAAACTATATTTTCAGAAGCGCGGCAGGCAGCAGTGGACAAGAATGAACATGAAAAAGTATCCTCTTTGATAACGTGGAGGGCAGTTTCAAAAGCTGCATTTGTATCATATTTATGTATAGAAATAAAAATACCCTATACATAATACATTTTCATACACATTTTAAACATAAAAGCATGAACATTTACAAATTGACACATCGATTGCTAAATTTGCACTTTTTTAATTCAATATTTTCGGAAGAGCGGCAGGCGGCGGCATAGAAGTGTCATGGACTTACCTAATACCTATGTCATAACTCAATAAAAAATTTTAATATCATTTGCATAACCTTTACTACTATGGTCTGAACAGTATTTCTACAAATGTATGTACTCGTTAGACATAACGGCTCTTGTGGCGCTGTTAACCGAAAATTGTGCAGTAAAAATACTTTAAAATACCCTATTTATTGATGAATATCTTTGACGACCGCCGTAAAACCGATTCGACGCAAAGTATTGCACCGCTAACTGCGGGCCGCCTGCATTAATGACAGATTTCTCTTATATAATACTAATGAAAATCATACCATTAAGCCAAAACAAAACACAGCTATCACACCCAACCATCCACAAAACCCAAATATTACACTATTAACAAAAAAGCAAATAACGTTCCAAACCAGCGTTCCTTATTACTACAGAAAAGGACCTATAGAATTAGAAGATCAAATACCTCTGAACCAATAGCTAACAAAACCAAACATGCTTTGTCTTGTGGTTGTAATAAGTGCTTCATAAGTACTTATAACCAACTAACCACCAAGACAGAAGACACAATATGAAATTGTATTGACAATTTTATTAAATTAAGGAAATGGCCTTCAGCACACCAACATGAGAATGAATTATGTTCTGAATCCTTAAAATACAAAAAGGAAATTATAAAATAAATAGACATTAATATTTAATTATGAATAACAAACAACTGCTGAATCTAATAACCAACATACAAATACAACAATTCAAAAACCACAGATCAATTCAAATGCATATAAACTTTGAGGCAAAGTAAAATCGGCAATCAATTTACAGAATTTAACACCAGTTCCTCCAAATAATGGAATATAAAATTATTCAATGGAACATAGTAAATGGCCTCTTAACCCAACTACATTTAGGTGAATTACAAAGAATCCTACGAGACAACCCAATATGTATCAACACAGGATCTAAACCCACAAACATTCGACAGTACAAAATTGCTTGTTATTCACCAACTGATGGTGGAAAACTAGGCATAGCAATATATGTTCATAATAGTATCACCTGTGAACTTGTAAACGTACCATCACAATCATATCAGATAAAAGCTATCAAATTATATATGCCAGATAAAAATATGTTCACAATTTTTAACTTATACAACATGCCAGTTCTTTACGGATTTCATAATAAATGCTGCTGATAAAAGCATACCTAAAACAAGCACAAACCCAAATGAAGCCCTTGTCCCATGATGGACTCCAACCTTATCAACTTTGAGTAAAATCAAACACGCTCAGTCGAAATCTTAGCAGACTTAAAAAACGGCTCAATTAAAGCCCTTAAAAAATTGCCCAACCATACAAACATTCTAAACAAGATAGTAGTAATAATCAACATCATGATCAATTATATTAAACCATTATATAATAAATATAATGCCAAATTCCCAAAATTGTAATATCTGAGAAAATATCAGCATAAAAAAATTATGTATCAAGCTTGTCAACAAATACATATATGAAAGATACAATATGTCAAAAAATAAGGAAAATGAATGGAAAATATAATATTGACACCCAAGAAATGCAACAAACCAAAATGGGAAGCTATATCATGACCCATATGAAATCTCAAATATAATAGGGAAACACTTAGAAACACAAATACCTATTCCAATCTAAATGAACATTTTCAAAATATAAGAACAAGGAAAAAATACTACTATACTCAATTTTGAAACTATTGAAGATCTAGGATATAATTATATAGTATTTAATATGGATGAATTAAACAATGCTCTAGATTCATGTCATCCATTGGCCCTTGGCCACGATAAAAATGTAATTTGAAATGATACAAAGACTAGCCCCCATTGCCAAATCATATCTATCAAAATTCTATAATACCATTTAGAAGGAATATTTTTTTTCCAGATAGATGTAAAAATGCTGGGAAAGATTCAAGTAATCCATCCAATTATAGACCTATCTCTTTGACAAGTTGTCCATGTATAATACTACTAGAAAAAATTGTTAATTCATGACTAACATATGTCTTAACAAAAAAATTCAATTCTGACGACAACACAAGCAGGATCAATAGCTGGTCGATCAACCTTTGATCCACTGACCTGTCTAGAGGATCATATCAAAAAAGGATTTGATCAGAAAAAATTAACTGGCAATTTTTTTGACATAGAAAAAGCATATGATACAACATGGAGACACAATATCATGCAAAAACTTCTCTCTGAAAGTATAAGAGGCCATTTACCAATTTTTGTTGAAAATTTTCTTACAGATAGAACCTTCTAAATTCAGATAGAAAATTCTTATTCAAAAACTTATAAATTAGAAGAAGTAATCCTCCAAGGAAGTGTCTTAAGCTGTACTCTATTTGCTTTGGCAATCAATGACATTACAATAAATTTACCAAAAGGAGTTAAAAACGGCTTGTATGTTGATGACTTTGCCATACAGTATATTATACAAGTAGCACACTAGCACACTAAGACATGCCCAAAGAATCCTCAATATAGCCATCACAAATATTACCAACTGGGCAAATTCAGTAGGATTCCAATTTTCAATAAATAAAACAAATGCAATTATTTTCTATAGAGAAAACACCAAACAATTAAGCTATATACCGAAATTAAATTGGACTACACAAAAGATGCTCGACTTCCTGTTTGCCATCTTTTGTTTACTTTCTTATCTGTGATAAACAACAATTTGTCTTTTCTAACAGGGCTATGATAGTAACACCATATGTTACTGAAGCAGTGATAGTTATCCCACGTGCAAACCATCGTTGTAACAGTTCCGACATAAATAATGCACCAATAATAATTTCTGCTTGGGTGACATATTGCTATTTGATTAAAAATCAATTACATTACAGAAAAGGTAGCAATACATGAATTGTACATTTTAACAACATTGTCTATATATATATATATATATATATATATATATATATAATATATATAGATATATATATATATATATATATATATATATATATATATGATATTGCTACGTCTATAGAACGCCTCGCCTTCCCAGCAGAGTTTTAGTTATATTTAATTATAAAAGTAGCAGCCATGCCTTCTCCTGAAGCGACTGTTGTTGGGAGAGTGGGCATGTCGTAGGAATGATATTTCCGGTCTGACGGAAGCTTAGGGTAAGAGAGGCAAGTCACAAGAGTAGCTAGGCTTCGAGATGGATTTTAGGGACTTCTACAATAAGACCTATTTTCCTTCCCAATTTGCTGGCGTTGTGTTTACCACCTTTCAGGCAATGCTCGAGGCGGTTTTTGGAAGCCCCGTGATTCGAAAACAACCAGTATCGCTCTCAGTCGGCTGCGAGACGTGATCTCGGACAGAGGTCAAATTGCCAGCCTCCCAAAATTAGGCCTACCCACGACGTACTGGTGGACACGAACCCCAGACCTGAACAGAGGTCGGACCGCATTCTTCTACAAGGATACACTGAATATTGCATAAAGGTACGTCTGAAAGTGTAAACTTCAACCCAGCACCTTTTACTACCATACGACTCTTGCTAAATTCATTTTCCATTCTCATTTTTACCCCTTCTACATCAGAAGCCCTTTGTCCTCATCGGGCCACGTGCTCCCCTTTGTGACTTGTTAAAGACCAAGTTTTCGTGCATACCTCAGTGAACCATTCGAGTTACCTTCCCCAATGTTGGAGAATTAATCAGCCTTAATCAAAGCAAGAAGTCATTTTTCCTTTTATCTCGTTTAATCTGGGATTCTTTTCCAGATTCCATGAGTCACGTGCCGTCTCTCTGCCGCAAGTGTGCATTAACCCCAAGTGTATGAAAACCAGCTATAACAGCTCAATGGAGCCATCATTTACCTTTTCTCCAGCCCAGCACGGGCCTTTTAGTAAATAAATAGTTGTTAAGTAACGAGCTGAGTTTTCTGGCGACCTTCCCTCTAAAGTATTCATTAATAACTATCAGTTTACGGTAAGTTAAAGCAATTCCCTCTTGAAATCCCTAAATTACTTCCGTTTACGTATCTAGCCTCTCTCAAGGCCGCTATATACATAACAATATATATATCTATATATATATATATATATATATATATATATAGATATCTATATATAATATATACTTCATCACTGGTGGGCGAATCCTCGGTGAAATAGGTACGGGCATACGGAAGGACATGGCACATTAGATAGATAGATAGATAGATATTTTATTGACCATTCTCCACAGAAACATCAAATACAATATTATGAAATTACACAACGGTCCAAATACATAAACTCATTTCACAAGTTACATTTCCTAAAAAGGAAAAAGAAAATTAAAAAGAACTGTATTCAAAACAAATGGCAACAATAATTAATATTAATTTTTTAAATAACACAAAAGAGATCATATCGAGAGCTGTTTAGAATATCCAATTCTATATTACATAGAAACAATAATATACAATAGACTAATAAACATCACACATTCAGATTAGACTGGAAATGCGTTAAAATTATAACACAAAATGAAGTCAGCTGGGCGAGGCACAATGAGTGTGTTTGCATTTTATTATTTGAAAACTCTCAAAATTAAGCTTGCGATATGACAAACATTTGCATAGTCTGATCTTTCTACCATCAAGTCGCTCATTGATGAGATATCAAATTGGGTCCGAATCTGGTAGGTCCTGGGGCATGCTTCGATTACATGTTGCTCAGTTTGTATTTGGCCACACACACACAATCTCTCCTCTACAGGTAACCGGCCCCTCCCTCTTCTGTTCCAACGGCCAACCTCAATAGCAAGAGAATGGGAACTCAGTCTTAATCGTGTCCACTCCATTCTCTCCAACTCATTTACATTGTTTTTTTTTTTTTTTACTATAAATGTCATGAACGTTAAATTCTGAATTGATGTTTTTATAGAAAGTTAATCTACCTGAGTTTGAGGTAGTTACTTCATGTTTCAATCTTTCAGATGCTTGCATTACATCGTCAATATCATTATCTAACAAGTCTCTGATATAACGTGAGGTAGGGGTATTAAATTGCAAAATTAGATTAATTACATGGGCCAGCGGATCGTCCTCCCATTGTACCACGCTCCACCCAAGCTTTAGCGAAAAACTGTCTCTGCTTTGACCTGACCAGTGAACGAAAATTAACAAGACCAAGTTCGACTAAGCAAAGAGAATTTGTAGTGGTTTTCCTTACACCTAACAGTTGTTTTATGCACCATAAATATAATTTTTCCATGGGTCTCAAATCACCGTTAATCCAAGATTCATTTCCATACATTAATGCTGGTAACAAAGCCGAATGAAAAACCCTTTTCTTGATATAGAAAGGAACATCATTATTTTTATTTAAGAATGAAAAATTTTAAAACATGACACATTCTAGTTTGTGCTTCTGCTTTCACTGATGATGATATAGAGCCATCAGCAGTAAAAATACATCCTAAATATACATATTGCTCACAGGGATCAACAACAATACTCCCTACAACCATTATCTCGTTATCGTGTCCATTGCCATTTATCACAAAAAAATTAGTCTTACTACTATTTATTTTCATTCCATGAGAGCTACAAAACTGATTGAGTAAATTTAACTTTTCCATCATACCACGCCTGGTTGTTGAAAGGATACGTGTCATCCATAAGGACAAGGATGTGTAACCAACCCAAAAACCCATCAATACCACAATTATTTTTAATTAATCTTATAAGATCGTCCACAAAAATGACAAACAATAGACATGAGGTTGGTGACCCCTGGCGAACACCAATTGTCGAAGCAATTAGAGTTGTCCCAACAATACTATTGGTAATTTTGTACATAGAAATAAGTGCTACTATCATTACAGATCCACAACCCAGTCTTTTCAATATAAAAAATAAAGTACGCCTTTGGTACTCTGTCATAAGCTTGTTGGAAATCAATAAATGTCACAAAAAGTTTGAATTTTTTCCTCTTTGCAAGGTCAATCAACAATCGTAAAGATATGATATGCTCCAAACACCCCTTCCCCTCTGCGACCCCGCCTGCTCCCTCCCTGCATGGAGTAAACCAAAGAGAGAGTCGGACACACAGAACTGCATCATACAATTTAGCTATTGAGTTTATCACATTTATCGCTCGATAATTTTTAACCAATAACCTTGAACCACGTTTAAAGACAGTAAACAACTTTGCATTAATCCACGATACAGGATACAATGAGGACATAAATATATTGTTAAACAAGGCTACTATACATAAAATCCAAGACACAGGTAACATTTTATATAATCCAGGGGGCACTCCATTAGGTCCGCTCGCTTTCCCACTCTTCAAACGCTTGATTTGTGATTGTACTTCATGGTATGAAATAGGATCATCCAAAATGGGTACATATATATCAGTTTGTAAGCCATCAAGATTCTCAATCGTATCCCCCGAGTGGTCATACAGTTGTGTGAAGTGTTCAATAAATTCCTGATCTGATGGTGAAGAAGCATTACCAAAGTCAGTTGAATTGGTATTTAACTCTCCGCGCCAATTAATAGCACGCCAAATTGTAGCACTATCATTCTCACTTAAAAGGCGTTCCCACCTATTTACAGTAACATCAACACCAGGTGCGGTCCTCCTAACTGCCGATTTACTTGCGCACTCGTAGAATATAGTACCCAGATTACCTTCAAAATTGTCAATACTTCCATCAAAAGTAGGTTCTCTGTGTTTCGCCAACTCACTGACAAACAATTCCTGATTCATTTTTCCTGACATTATAGGCTGAGTCACATATTTATTAGTAGCTTTACTTTGCAACACTGCATGACCACCGAGCTGAGACGCTCTTTCTTTTATATGAGTTAAATCGAGGCCAGGGCATATAAAGGCTAAGGATAAGGGTGCATGATTAGAAGGTAATCTTAAATCCTGGATTACATCGAAACTCTTAATGTGTATGTACTCATGAGATATCAAACAAGAATCAAGCTCGACACCCACAGTTGTCCCTGCCTATAAGTAAGACCTCCCTTGAATTGCGTGCAAGACGTTTGAAGATTGTTAACAACCAACAGTTTTTCATCCACACAAATCCCGATTCCCGAGTAACATCCTCCCATTGTCATTAGGGTTAGGTACGGCGTCCGGGATAGCAGGGTAAGAATAGCTTTATAGGTAGATTCCCTCTCACCGGCAAGTCACGGACACCGACACCAAAACGAGCGTTTAAATCACCCATCACCACACAACCACCTACATAAGACTTAACTTTCTCCTGTATTTTACTAAGTAATGACATGTCAAAATAAGGTGAATCAGATGGGGGGACATAACAAAAACCAAATAACACATTCGGGGCACAACTAATTGTGAGCCACACCTGATCACTAATACTTATATCTTCAATCACAACATAAGAAAAAAAAGACACCTACGGATCAAAACACATGTAGTACCTCCGCGGTGTTCTGCATTCCTATTACGACTAATACAAGATACATAACCATGGAAATTAATTGATGACGAGGTTTTTACTTCATTAAGGCAAATTATATCATAATCCAATAATAAATTCACTACAAAAGTTTTCTCAATCTTGGTCCTAACACCATTAACGATTCTTTATTGCTAGCGACGTTTCGAGACAAAGTCCCGTCGTCAGGCTAAAGGCAAGAAATAAATGTTACATCAATACCAAGCAATTAAGCAAGTTAACGTAAAATTACGAATTAAAACATCTCAAATAATGACTATTACATCAATACATAACACATTCATGAAAAGGAAATGTAAAATCATAAACAATTAAAATATTTCTAAGTAAAATTACAAATAAAAAACACACACACACACACACACACACACCACACACACACATATATATATATATATATATATAGATATATATATATATATATATATATATATATATATATATATATATAAATTAAATTAGAACATAAGGAAAATACCTTGCTCGAGCAGAGTCCCGCCGTTCCGTGTCAGGACGGTGGATTAAATTCAAGAAGAGGCAAAGAACAAAGTGATGTGGCTTTATGCTATATACAAAGGTACTGAGGTTGTTAAGTGAAGGTACCAGTTTCTTAATTGCCAAACTTTCAAGAACGAGGATTTGGTGTTCGTATGGTGACGTCATGATGACCTTAAAGTTGTTATAATTTATCTCTGCCTTACAGATTCTGGCGTGATTCCTAATATTTGATTGTTCAGGTCTGCTGATTACATCGACAGCAATTAAATAAATACACTACACCGGATTGCATCAAGGAGGGTAATTTCTCTGTGTTTTAGGAAGTTACCAATAGTTCTAGGATTTATGCAAGTGAATCTGGCATCAACTGCTGGATAATGGCGGTTTAAAATTTTCTTAGGGGAGGGCAAAAACTCCCTATCATGTATATAAGGTATTTTAATATAGTATCTAAGTTTCTATGCTAAATGGACTGGACTAGGTGGATGAAAAAGTTATTGATAGTATTTTTGACGTATTTAAAAAAATGGCCCCGATGGGTAACAATTGCTGTTGAAAAATCCCTCAAGAAAGATTATTTCGTCATTGAATAATTTCCAACTTGATGTTGAGTTTATAGCCCTATGGAGGAGTGTTGATAAAGAATTTAATTTAAAATGATAAAATCAGAAACTGTAGAAATTCAAGCCAAGACCGGTGAAAGTAAGTTTCCTGTAGATTCCTATGTTAAAACAGTTATCTTTACGAACTACCATTGTCTAAAAAAGCTAACTGTCCATTTTCTTCTAATTCACAGGTAAATTCAATATCTTGATGTTTGGAGTTAGCATATTGTAAAAAGGAGTCGCTATGATGCCTATCTTTAAACAAAACAAAAGTGTCATCGACATACCTTCGATAAAACAAGTGGTTTAAAAGACGAAGGGCAATTGTCCAGCAATTCCCTTTCAAATTTGAGCATAAAAATATTGGCGAATGTACAGCTTGTGGGATTACCCATACCTACACCATCTGTTTGCAAATAAACCTGTCCATTAAAAATGAAAGCAGTGTCCCACACTGCTAACTCTAACAATTTTCTAAAATCATCACGTTTAAAGCCACTGTATGTAGTATCGCCTTCTGTAAAAATAGTATCTAAAATAAAACTGATGGTTTCCTCCACAGGTATATTAGTGAAAAGTGCTTCAACGTCGAAGCTTGCCATGGTTAGGTCAGAGTCCTGGCATAAAATACAGTTCTTAAAATCAAGAGAGTTAGTTAGATTATATTCATTCTTAAAATGATTCTCTAATAGAGGTGTCAACAATTTAGCTGTTTTGATTGTAACCTGGTGTAGTATAGGATGAAAGGATGGGTCTCATAGGGACACCCTCCTTGTGTATTTTTGGTAGACCATGCATAACACCCAATGAAGAACCTGTTACATAAAGAGTTTCGTAAGTTGTTTGATCTATCGTTTTATTATCTTTCAAAGTTTTCAAGAACCGGTTTATTCTGTCCTCGTTTCTAAAAATTAGTTTGTAGTTAATGTCACCCATGTTTCTAAACTTGGTAGCATCTTTCAGAATTGTTTCCATTTTGTTATCATACTCTGTTTTATTCATTATGACGGTTCCTTTACCTTTATCGGGTGTAGAAAAAAATGATATTGCCGATTTCTTCTAGTTTCTTAAAGGTACGAAGGTCCTGTTTATTAAAAAATGGTGCCCATCTTGGTTTTAGTTTGTTGAAATTGATATGGGCAAATGTGAACAGGTCGTTTTGAAACTTAGAAAGGTCAGTATTCGGAGCTAAGTTTTTTAATTTTGAAAACAAAATTTCAAATGGTAGAAAATATTCATAATATGAAGGTGTGTAAACCTGCAAGCAAGAATCCAGGCCTAAAGATAAAAGGAATTCCTCTCTCTTGGTTAAATTGTAATCAGATAAGTTAAATAGAACCACAGGCGAGGCAGGATTGAAGGGTGCCACGACAGGTGGTGAAGTCAGAGCTGTCTTGACTTTCTTAAATGCTCGCTCATGGTCGGGCGTCCAGACGAATGAGCGTTTGGGGCTCATAAGTGGACGTAGGGGCTGTGCTGCTGCTGCGATGTCTGGAGTGAAGTCGGCAAGTTGATTGAGGAGACCCATAAACGACCTGACGTCTGTGACATTGGACGGTGTCGGGAAGTTGCGTATAGCTGATACCTTGTCGGGGTCTGCTGCAATACCATTGGATGATAAGACATAACCGCAAAAGTTAACTTTAGGGGCGGCTACAGTAAATTTCTCCTTGTTGAGGGTGATGCCATACTGACGGCATCTGGTCAGCATTTGGTGCACGTGTTGTAGGTGGGAAGGGAGATCCTCATCGGAAAGGAGAATGTCATCTACCACCTTCACACAGTTGGGAACACCTTATAGTGCCATATCTCCACGGAGGCAGTATGCATCACCTGTTGCTGAAAATCCCATCGGGCCGCGACAGTGCTGGAACCTTCCATATGGAGTTATAAATGTAGTCAGGTGGCGGTCCTCTTCTGCCAACTCCACTTGCCAATAGCCATGCAGGGCATCCGCTGTGGTGAAGTACTTCTCAGTAGGAGAGATGTTGCGGACGGCATCATGGGGCGTAGGTGAAGGGTGTGTAGGGCGGGCTACCTGAGAATTTAGGTGGGTGTGATCCACAGTGATGCGCACACCTTTGTCCTTGGGTACCAAGACCATGGGATGGCACCATTCAGAGGGTTCGTTGCCTGCTGGTCTGATGATTCCTTGTTGCACCAAGGAGTCCAGTTCTTCTTTCACTTGATCTCTGAGAGCGAACGGAATGGGCCTGGGTGTATGTACAGCGAATGGTGTAGCACCCGGTTTCAGGTGAATCCTCATTGGAGGGCCTGCCATTTTCTTTAGTGGCTGGGTTTGTAGATCCTTCTTGGATATGAGGACATCGCTGAAGTGCCGAAGAAAATAGTCCTTAATAGCTGCGGGTGACGTCATGGCAGAGGCAGGAAACTGAGCGCATCTGTTGACATGTGTTACCTTGAGGATGGGCTTCGGGAATTCCTGTGACACTATGGCGAGGGCTCGGCAATGTTCACGGGAGAGGAGGGGAGTCTGGATATCCTCATGAACATGTATGGTTCCTGAGCAAGACTTGTTGCCAAGACAAAGTGTTGCCTGGAAGCATCCTACAGCCGGTGTCATGGGGGATCCATCTGCTGTCACGACATCTGTCATGGGTTGAGGTTCGAGCCTTGTCCGAGATATGCGGAGTGCATCCAAATGTATGGTGCCAATCACTGTGATGTCTGCTCCTGTATCGGGGATTAGCTTGAGTTGTGCTGATATATCGCCAAATGACAGAGAGACAGTGACTGGTGTGGGGGACTCGCTACCCAAGTTATCACCCACAAAACGGCAGCTGGGATTTGACTTATTAGGAGGAGGTGAAGCTGTGTACCCAGTCTGACTTTTCTTGGTCGACCTGCACATCTTCTCAAAATGTCCCTGTTTCTGGCAGGTCTTGCACTGAGCTTCCTTAGCAGGGCATTTCTGAGTGCGGGGCCAGTGACCCGTGCGTCCGCAGTTATTGCACGATGCACCCGTGGCTGGGCATTGTCCGGAATCGTGCTTGCGAGAGCAATATTGACAAGGGTCACTGTTAGGAGACTGGTGAGAACGTTGGTCAGGAGATCGATGAGAAGTCCTCTTCTGTAGACGCTGGTTCTTCTTGTATGTAGATACTGCGTTGACCTGGCTAGGGGAAGATGCAATGGCTGATGCAGTCGCACGTGTAGATTCGTAGGAGCGGCAGCATGTCACGAACTTTGCGAGGGTAGATGAGGGTTGGAGGGGGATAAGGCATTGTATTAACTCTTCGTCTCTCACACCCATCAAAATTACCATCTGCAATTGCCGTTCAGTGCAGGAAATGGGGTTGCCAGTGCATAAGTCCACTTCATCAGCGAGATCCTTGAGGCGTGCGTAGTAGTCTGCAAACGATTCTCCGACAGCCTGTTTGCAGGACAACAATTCCCTGCGTCGTAAGGCTTCATTTCTGAGGCTGCGAAGTGCTTTTGCAGTGTATCCAACACCTCTGTAAGGGAAAGTGATGTGTTGGGAGGGATGCCCAGTGTATGCGTAAGCAGGTGCTGGACGTCCAGGGAGATGCAAGTTCTCAGGTGAATCAGCTGGGAAGTTTGATGTAACCTATCAAGTCCAACTAATGCCGCATAATCCTCAAAACGGAGTCTCCATTGGCGAAACGCTTGGTACGTTGCATCTTGTTGCAGGAGAGGTGGGGGATGGACCGTAGGCTTGCTAGAAACTGAAGGTGTATTCTCTGAGAAGCCAGGGGGTGGGGGAACAGGTGTAACAGGAGGTGTGATCATGGGGTTAGTTTGCTGGGGTTGCGATGCCGCAATCTGTCCTGATAGCAAGGAGAAAAGTGACATGAACCGCAGGTTGTCTTCCTGTCTTGATTGCTCCATCTGTAGTCTGAAGTTCTGCTCCTCTTGTCGTCGTCGGTCTTGCTCTTGCATGCTGGAGGTCTGCAGAAAGTGTATAAGATGAAGTATGTCATTATTCTGGTCTCCTGTCCTATTGGGAGTCAGGGGAGGAGGGAGAGTGGTGCTGGTATCTTCATCAGCGGTGGGTAGGTGCACAGGTACCTCGTCTCTCATCAGACCCTCCGTTTGATCCTCTGCCTGATCCGCTGTCTGCTCCTCTGTCTCATCCGATGTCTGATCCATTAAATCAATTAGATTTTCCTCTTGCTGAGCCATATCGTGTTCGGTGTTGTAAGAGAGCTTGAGAGCTGCAGAATGCCAGAAAAATGTCCAAGTCGCTGTATGTAAGCGAAAGGAAGCACTTTGTATATTTAAAAATTACAATGTTTTTCAATGCGCTTGTGAAATAAGCGGCAGTTGGGTGGGGTTAGTGAGTGTGTTGCGAGCTAGCGACCAGAGGGGAGTCGGGAGGGGTGAGAGTGCCTCTGGGGGAGCGCCTTGGGCCTCAGTCACCTTCGATGCATGACGAGGGGAGGATGTATGGTGGGGGCTCCCGAGAAAACAGGCGCTAGAGTTCAAATGTCCTGAAGAAAGCTTGGCAAGGACACTTTAATATAAAGCAACACAACACTATAACACACTGTCACTCTAACCCTACACTGCACAAACACTGTATCACTCTTGGAGACACTGTATCCTTCTTGGAGACACTGTAGTGAATTGTCGTTGATATCTTGAGTCACTGTAAGGAATCCAATGTGCGAGACGAGAAGTAAGCGGCAATGGCGGTCGTCTTCTTGGAGTCAATACGTGCGGTTACTCACTGCGCCATGTGTGGGATGCTGCCACATACTACATCCATGCAAGAAATGGAATGAAGGGGTGACAAATTAAATCCGTAGATTCTTTAAAATCTTGTAATGAAGATTAAGAGACATCAAGATGACAGCAGCGGGAGGCAGGTCCGCGCTTGTCACTACAGTGACCACTGGACAGTGACTGACTATGCATATGGTGGGAAATAAAGGCAGTGTTGACACATCTAATTACAATGTTGCCACGATGCATAATGAATAGTGGTCTCACAGTATGTGCAATGGGAAATATACATGGAAACATAAATATAATTCTTCTATAGAATAATACAAAGCAAATGTACAAAATGTTCATAAACTGTACGTAATGTAATTAATATACAGCATAACATTAAATATCTACACAGTCATCAATGGAAGTGACGTCATAAGTGGCGATGACATCACGGCTTCCCCTCGATCCGAACGGGAAGCAGACGCCACTGGCAGATGGATACAAAATGACTGACCCTGTGATGTCACTAGCGGGGCTGACGCCACGGCTTCCCTCTAACTCGAAGATGCGGCAATCTTTACTGGCGGAGCAATACAATATGGCTGACCTCGGCTACCAACAAAGACGAGGCCAGGAGGAGGGAAGAGGGCCTGGACACCGTGAGGAGGGGGGTAGTGAGCATCCAAGAAGTGCGTCAGCAAACCCTCCAAGGAGGGTGGACCCCGTAGCCCAAGTGTCCCCCAGAGCGCCGCCATTTTGGACGCCTCCAAATCTGAAATTAATGAAACTGATGAAAAGCCTCCTCCCTCTCGGGAATTAAATTAACTCCCGAGGAAGAGGGGGCAACATTACATAAATCAGCCTGAAGGCCTCCCGATACTTCCGATGACGAATTGATGGAAGAAAAAGAAGGGGACAAAGGCACAACACTAGTATGGGGTGTGACAGTGGCAGGAGACGAAGCATCGGGAAGAGATGAAAAACCCTCCCATGTAGGAAGAGTAGAAACTCTACGATGCTCCCTCTTACTATAAAATAACTTCCACTGCTCTCTAGGCCACGCATGGCATTCCGTGCAGGGATTCGTTATTGTACAAACATTAGAACGGCACCTACTACAAGTGATGTGAGGATCCATCACTGACGAAGCCAAAAAACGAGAACACGGATAATTTGGAATTCTGGGGCACACACGTTGATGAGGCCAAGAAGGAGCAGAAGAAGCCTAATAAAAGCACACACACACACACACACAGAAATACAAGCCAAAACAGGCAATAAACCGGGTAAAGGCCGAGAGAGATCAACCACAACTCACATCCAGCTAGTTAAAGAAAGACTGACAATGTGGTGTTGGTGAGTCATTCGATATACGGACACATTGCCAGATCTTACAAGATTCCTTGCTTTCATCTGCGATTTAACTGTATGAAGACTGAAGGTTTGCTTGCATATGAAGAAATAACGTTTTATGTATATGTATGAAGTAATTATATTGACCATAGTTTCACTCATCGGCAGCTTTATAAATCTGAAAATCATGGTAAGGCTAGTGTATGTGTAGGTGTAGGTATTAGCCCCGGCCTATTTTGGGGTAAGAGAGGAACAACTTCAGCAAACAGTTAATTGTTTTTGCCCCTTCCCATATGGGGTAAGGAGGGAGGACTCCAATTCGTAATTACTTGATAACTATTAATAAAATGTTATTCTATCATAAAAATTTCATTTTTATTACGAGCGAAGCAAAGTCTTACTGGAAATGGGCACATTTCTGGTGACCTGGGAACGCCAGGCCCTAATGCTATTATGTTTTAATTACTGCATTAGACCCTACCACTATTCAAATGGTAAGTACGTAAGTAAATCTTAGTTTTACCAGACCACTGAGCTGATTAACAGCTCTCCTAGGGCTGGCCCGAAGGATTAGATATTTTTACGTGGATAGGAACCAATTGGTCACCTAGCAACAGGATCTACAGCTTATTGTGGGATCCGAACCACACTATATCGAGAAATTAATTTCTATCACCAGATATAAATTCCTCTGATTCAGAGTTGGTCGAGCCGGGAATCGAACTTCGGACCACTGAATTACATTCAAATGGTAATATCTACAAAAGTATTGAAGATAAAAGAAAAATTCCTCTGGCAAAAAAAAAGAAACCTTACATCTTTACATTTCATCTCATATAAGATTTATTTTTAAAATATCATAAATTCACATTTAAATTATGTTCACCCTTTGATGGTTTAACTTGAAGCATCGCGAGTTATTGCCTTAAGGGAGCCCTACTGGTAAATAGTATGTAACTTATCAAGTAATTACGTTGCTGAATCCAAAATTGACCCGGAGATGAGAAATGGCTAGTTCTACCTCACACATTATTAACAGTTTTGAAAAAGAGAATAGAAAATAATAGCATTAATTCAATGCTTGTTGTTCCTTACCTGATAAGATAGTTGCTACAGGTAGATATTGCCTCGGGTCAGCTCTCACTTCATCCATGTAGGGTGTGGCTAGTTGGCCAAAGGCACCTCTCAACAGGAGTTTTGTAGCATGGAATGAACTCAGTGACTACAAAGCATACAGTAGTTAGTTGCCCCTGCCCTGGGCATACATATAACTAAGTAAACAAATACCAGACAAGAAAAATCAATTATCTACACCATAAACCATATAAAATTTACAAAACCCCACCATAAAAAATAAAACTAAAGGGTGCTCCAAGCACCAAGTGCCCCCAGACTCCCCTTGAACCCAACACCTGTTATCAAGGGGAAATTACTGATAGGAAAAAATTATATCTACACTTCCTCTTCTAACACCCTGCTAGCCACGGATATTGACCTTAATGCACCCCAATATAAGGAATGTTGAAGCTGGAGCAGCTCGAGCTGTGGGAGTAAAAAATCCAGGGAAATCATGCATTAGGTTCTTTAACAATGCTGCATAAACAGTAGGAGGGAAGCCTTGATCCCCAACTTCATCTTCATTATCCGCCTCCAAAGATAAAGGTGAAAGGAGCGAACCTTTAGTGCCTTTCTCAAGAATGCTAAGAATGTCCAACAACTGATGCTGAAGCAACAGGTCTGTCCTGCATGTAGGATTGGATGGTGATATTCATTTGGCATCCGAAGTCAGGCGCATTGCAAAATACTCTGGGTGAACTGAAGGTGCAGCACCAATATCAAGTACATTCTTAATCGAAGACATTTTCTTGTATACTGGTGAACGTAGAAGCTTGAGCTGGTCACCCCTCGGCATTTGGGAACCCACAGATTAGCCGCAGCTCAGCTGCTAGTGGGTGCTCTGGCACCATTGAGCACTCTTTGGAAGATGAAGAATCCTTGAAAAGGGTAGAGCGCTTGTACACTATCACAGGACAATCCAAGGAGAAACAGTCAGGGGAGTCCCAAAAACTACATGACAGTTGTACTAGCTCCCTAAATCTCTTACACAGCACTGTGGGAGTGCAAACCGAGTCTGAAGCAGGCATTTTCAATGGCTGTGACTTGTCATTAAAGTGCCACTGGCACCTATTCTCAGGATTGTACTCTCAGAACTTGAGGACAGACTGTGCACTTCCTTTTGAATGAATTTCCAATGGCCATCCTTCTTCATAACCTGGGAAACTACAAGTCTGACTGAAGAGACAACTGTCCATGGGTAGTCCCCACCAACCTCCTTACAGACTCCGGTATGACAGCTCCCAGATGCAGGAGAATATGCCAGTGAACTTTGCCTAAGAGTGTCGGCCGAACGAATAGCCGCCTCCCCAAATGACACTTCACTACAATTATGTCTACTTTCCTCTTTATCCATGAGGACAATCACTGAATCTGCTAACTGGTAAATTGTCTCTACAAACAACACCATTTTAGCATAAAAAATCTTACTAATCTTCGAGTCGAGGCTGGCAAGGGGGTCAGGTTTGGAAGTGGGGGAGCTGGGCAAGGGAGCAAGATAAATTGGTCGAAGGACTGGGAACAGTGACAAAGTGGAAGCAGGCATAGAGATATTAAGATCATCAACAGAAGGCTATGCACAAATGTCTATGTCTTAGTTTCTACAGTCTTTGACTCGGCTCTAGCGGCCGCCTTACGTCTCCTGTCTCTATCTAATTTTGATAAGTGTGAACCTAACACTTTCCACTTCTTGGCATCCCACCCTGAACATTCACGGCAAGTCTTGTTGATAGAACATTCCTGTCCCCTATATTCAAAGCACAAAGTGTGCGAGTCGTATTTCTCTTTAGACACTCTGGTTTTACAGCAAAGGCACTATTATCAGACATATTGAAAAGAGAGTACTAAGTCATAAACAATCAAATCCGGTGAATTGTATTAATAATTAACGTCTCTGACAGAGAACTAAATAAAAAAGCAACAAAGTCTTAGGCTACCAGTGCTTCACCAAACCAATCTGAAGGTAAAGTCAACGAAAATCAAATCCAAGCCGGCCACTCACAATTGAACTTAAGTCGAGAGTCGGTAGAAAACAATTGACTGTTTGATGAAGTTGTTCCTCTCTTACCCCCGAAAATGGGTGGTGCTAATACCTACACCTACACCTACACTAGTGCTACCATGATTTTCAAATTTTCTAAGCTGCCTGCAAGTGAAATATAAAAATAAATGCTTATAAAACATTAATAAGGCATGAAGTTTTCATAATAAAACTAATATTGTAATATTTACCTGAACACCTGAATTAGCCCTGGTCACTGACCAGCCCGAACTATATCCCCACATATTTACCCACTAAGTGGGTAATTTTAAAACCTAGTCAAATGAGTTCCCTGTGTTACCGTTGGCAACGCTGCCACAAATACCGGCCACCAGTGGCCTTTCTCCTCAACTGAATCATTCACTATCAAATTGAAGTGGGGAGGATGGTGGGAATCATTCAGGTGTTCAGGTAAGTATTACAATATCAGTTTTATTATGAAAACTTCATATTGCAATACACTCCCTGAACACCTGAATTAGCCCGATTAACATTTACTTGGAGGCGGGATCAATCTCATTCAGCCCGACCTGTCCACGGAACATACGCAGGTAACTCATAAGCAACCTACCACGTATAAAAGCATGTACCCTCAACTAGTTATCTAACTCGGAGGTGAGGATGTTTGCAAAGAAAGTACTTCAACATCAGTGTTGAGTCTAAGGTACTGTAGGCCAGAAGTACCTCCCATGTGATAAGCTATACTTCCTATTCATGGAGGTAACAACAAATCTCCTCACCTGGTTGTCCAGCTCAGTAGGTGAGGATGTATGCAAAGAAAGTACTTCAACGTCAGTGTTGAGTCTAAGGTACTATCTGAGTCAGAAGTACCTCCCATGTGATAAGCTATACTTCTTGTTCATGGAGGTAAAAACAAATCTCCTCACCTGGTTGTCCTGCTCAGTAGGTGAGGATGCTTGCAGAGGAAGTACCATACCGTCGGTGTCGAGTCCAAGGTACTGCCTGAGTCTGAAGAACCTCCCATGTGGTATTCTATACCTCTCATGTATAGAGGGGAAATGGTGAACCTCCCATGTGGCTATGTAGCCTCTCATGTATGGAGGAGAAGTTGAGTGTGCAGGACCTTCAGTTCTCTACTGCTCACTGATGAAGATGACTTGTGCTGTAGTAGTAGTTATTCCAACATGACCATCGGGATCTGCCTAACCTCAAGGGCCTAAGGGACAATACACTCGGTCTAAGCTTGACCAACAGAACCACTAGAGTTCATTAGACTATCACTGCCTCCCTAAACTTCTAACACAATAAAGTTCATTTAGACTATCACTGCCTCCCTAAACTTCCAACACCCTAACTCTACCAAGCCAACTATAAGCTGAGTTACCGCAACAACAGGACCCCGAGAGTAACCTCTCTGAAGAAATTGAAATTTCCTAAGGTACGGTGTTGTGAAAAACCACGACGACTCTCAAATAACCACCTACACAATCGCCGACAGCGAAACATTCCTCCGGAAGCCAAAGGGTAGCCCTCCGCGACACTTTGCGCCCTTGGATTGACTAAGAACCCCTTTCTTATGAGTGTCCGGATAGCGCTGAGGCAATGATTAACTAGTCCCTCCTCTCCTTGACAAGAACATAGCATAACCCTCAGAAATGTTAGTCTGGTATGCAAACCCCCTCGAAACCAAAGTGAAGAGGTTATTAAACAGTCCAGGCTCAGAGAAACACCCATCAACTCTCACCACATCCACACAAAGTGGGACAAGGCCTCCCACTGGCTGTGAAAGGTGTCTTCCAAATACGAGCCTCATGATCCGTAACCCCTACCACACGAATCAATGAAGGAACCCAATAGCGAAAAACCTCAACTGACTCGTAAACCAGAAGTCTGACTCCGGCAGAGGAGTTACCCGCTACCTCGATACCGTACGCAGTCAGTCGGCAGCTGTCAGAGTGCCCGAGTCAGTTACGTACTACGATGTAGGCCTAGTGTTGTTCTCAGACACGTCAGAGTAGGGATGGGGAGCAACACTAGGGGCGTATAAAGTGTCAGGCACGTGGAAGGGAGACCAGGTGAACTGGCACATCAACGTGAAACAGCTGTATGCTATCTTTCTGGCTCTTAAGTGGTTTGAGTAAGAAGTCAGAGACACGGTGGTCCAAATCAATTCGGACAACACCACGGCTCTGGCATCCATCAGAAACAAGGAGGACACATTCCTTCTCCCTTTACGAGGTAGCAAGAATCCTTCTTCCGGACGGAGAAGAAAGGGATCACGCTCTTTACCAGATTCGTTCAGGGAGAGAGGAATGTGAGGGCGGCCCTGTTGAGCAAGAGGAACCAAGTCCTTCCTATGGAGTGGACCCTCAATCTCGACGTGTGCCAAAGACTATGGGCCCTGTGAGGCAGTCCACATGTAGACCTGTTCGCCATGTATCAGAACAGGAGACTGGACAACTTTTGCTCCTCGTTAGTGTACCCGAGAGCAATAGCATTCGATGCTCTCCTACTGAACTAGTCAGGCATCGAGGCGTAGGTTTTTTTTCCCCATTCGAACTGGTGGGGGAAGTGATGAAAAAGTTTGTGTCCTCTACAGGAACGATTCTAACCCTATCGCTCCCTTTTGGCCCGCTCAAAAATGGTTCACAGAGGTTCTGGAATGGACATTGGACTTCCCCATATCCCTTCCACTAAGGAGAGATCAGCTCAGACAACCCCACTTCGAGAGTTTTCTCAAAACCTCCCCGCTCTCTGCCTGACTGCCTTTCAACTATCGAAAGACTCGTCAGAACGAGAGGCTTTTCGCAAAAAGGTACTAGCGCGATCGCCAGAGCCCACAGGTCTTCAACCTTACGGTTGTACCTATCGAAGTGGGAAGTCTTTCAACGTTGGTGCAGGTCGAAGAAACTGTCCTCTTCCAGTACCTCTGTGACCATTATTGATGACTTCCTTCTCTTTTTGAGAGGAGAGTGTCATCTGGCAGTCTCGACATTGAAAGGATATAGGAGCATGCTCTCCGCTGTCTTCAGAAACAGAGGCCTGAAGATCACGGAAGATAAAGATCTGTAAGATCTCATCTGATCCTGCGAGACAGCCAAGAGAAAGTCCTCACAACCACCTAGCTGGAATTTAGACATAGTTCTTAAATTCCCGACGTCTAGCAAGTTCGAGCCTCCCCATCAGGCTTCGTTAAGGGCCTGACGAGGAAGTGTATTTTTCTCAGGGCTCTTGCAACTGCAAAGAGGACGAGTGAGTTGCACGCCCTGGACTCGAGAGTAGAGCTTAAAAGGGGACTCTGCTATCTTTTCATGCCCGTATTCTTGGCTAAAAATGAAAATCCCTCGAAGCCCTGGCCTAGAAGCTTCGAGGTTAAGGGACTCTCCCCCTAAGTGGGGAAAGAGATAGAAAGGTCTCTTTGCCCTGTCAGAACCCTTTAGTTCTACCTGCAGAGGAGGAAGCAACTTAAGGGTGTGCGGTCAAAGACCTAAAAAGGCCCTTTGCTAAGAACGCCCTGGCATTCTTTTTGAGAAGCGTCATCACTGAGGCACATGCATCGTGCGATGATGATTCTTTGCGGCAGCTTAGAGTAAAAGCGCATGAGGTTTGAGCCATTGCGACTTCTATATCTTTCCATAGAAACATGTCCATGAAAGATTTTCTGGCTACCACTTACTGGAGATGTAACTCTGTCTTTGCATCCCACTACTTGAAGGACGTAAGGGTTACTTACGAAAAGTGCTTCTCGCTGGGGCCATGTATATCGACGGATTCGGTGCTGGGACAAGGAGCTGATGCTAATCCTTGATAGTTAGTTAGTTTTATTTGTGCTGATGTGTTTTTATGGTTGTTTGAAAAGAGGTTTGGTGGTAACTTTTTTTCAATCGTAGTTCTAACCCGAGTTAGTGGGTCAGGTGGTCAGGATTGATTTTGTGCTCCTTGATTTTGCCAAAGGCAAGAGCTTTTGTCATGTATGTGTAATAGCATCCATTGACCAGATTCTTTTTAAGTTCTGTTGCGTAAGTGGATAAGACCCCAGTAACAGATCCACAAGAACTCTCAGCCATAGGTCTCTACCTCGCTGAGGCTCTTGAGGCGAAGCAGGCTCTTAGACAGTAGCCATGAAGTCTTCTGCCAAATCTTGTAAGAACCAAAGTTTTTATCCTACAACTTGTGTTGTTTCCTGTTTATTTCAGTAATTTAGCCGTCTCTTACCCTCCACCAAGGGTGTCAATCAGCAAAGTATATATCTGACAGGTAAGTTGAATGTACAAAAATGATATTGTTATGATACAATAAAGTTTTGTACATACTTACCTGGCAGATATATATGATTAATGGCCCGCCTAGCCTCCCCTCAGGAGACAGGTGGAAGAGAAAATCTGATTAGAAAATGGGAATGGTTCCTAGTCCCGCTACCCAGCGGCGGGACGGTAGATCACCTGACCTACCTGTAGCGTGCCGCGAAATTTGAATTTCTGTCGGGGACGACGGAGTCTATAGTTTTTTAACTGGTTTCCAGCTGGCGCCAGAAGATTATCCTATTGTTAAGACCAAAGGCTTGTTCCGCATATGAACAACTAAGGAAGTACCTGTACAAGCGTGCACTACTGGCTCAAAACAATAGCAGCAGAGCAAACAGGCTTTTAAGTGAGCATGGGAACAACGCCAACTAGTGGTGACTACTGAACCACTTTTGTTTACAAAAATTGTTTACAAAAATCATATGATTCACTGAGTCGGATTCCTGTTTTGTTTGAGTTCTGATGCAAAATTTACTCAAAATTTCACGTTGGAATTTCGATTTCTAGTACAGTTGAGGACTAGGTCTCTACTATACTGATAATTTTTCAGCTTACAATTCACTGCTTTGTTTTGCATTCTATAACCTCTTGATTCCAGATGGTTAGGTTAAAGAAAAACTTCAAACAAATGATATATTTATTAAATTGGAATGTACAAAAAATGCATATTTAACTAAGCTCAGACTGAAAATTAACAAAATACTAAATAAAAATTTGCAGCACTGACATGGAATGCACGACTGGTAATGCAAAGAATTTAAAAATGGGAAAAAATTATCATTCATCATATAAATATGAATATGATGTCTGATAAAGTATGATAATAAGACATACATGAATTCTCTTGGCACACACACAGTATCAAAGTATGACATTGGGCAAATTTATAAACTTGCAACCTGTTCATTTAATTCAAATTCCAAGGCAGTAAACAATAGTTAACCATTCGTTTACAAAGGATACATCAATGATTTATTTTGCTTGTTCATTTACAATTCACATAAATGACTGGAATGAAAGAGAACATATGCCTGGGAAGTTCATTTATGTATGTATATAACTTTCATTAAGTCACTTTGGGTAGCACACTACGTATTTTGGAAACTGGTACTACTTACCCACTACTAATACTCAAAATTATCCTATGAGCAATGACAGTCTTTTAGTGAAAATAGTATAAATTAAAAGATTACAGGGATTGTCAGACATGCCTAAATTGGTCCACTATATTTAACCACATATCACAACTGTAATTCATCACAGACATGGAGTCATAACCAAGGGTGCTGCACATAAGTATATCATATTGGTAGTAAAATCATGAAAGAAATAAAAATATTTGCAAAACTGGAAATCTCATACAAAAATTTTACCTTTGCCAATGTAGTCACTTGGCATACGCCATTGGTTAAAACATGCCAATTATCAACAAAATACACAGATAATGCATTTACTGGTAGACAGGAAACATCACCTTTAACTTGGAACTCAACAGCATTATTTGTCATGCTTTTTCACAATATTCACAGCCTTGATTCCTCCATCATTTAATCCTTTTAAATAAAATCAAAAGTTAATTCATCACAAAAACTGGTGGCCCAAGAATTATGACAGATCTGTAACTATTCAACAAATGGTTCTGCTGTATGAAAAACTAGTAAACTTTTAACTCCCACAAATTAATTTGTCAGACTACTAATTATCCATTTAATTTTAATGTTGGGGAAATTCTTGCTACAAAAATCCCTTAATATACTCTGCAAAGTACTATATCATTCCTGTTTCATATGATTACATTTTTACAATATCATAACTTAATTTACATTCATTCTTATGACTATATATTTTAGTTATGATTAAGGACACGTTTGGATTATTTCAAATCTTGAAGTTTAATGATAAACATTTAGCCTTTCTAGATGAAAAAGGGTTAACCTATCTTCAAAGTTTCATACACTTCATTTTCCATTTCAAATTCTGAAAATTCAGGTTTACAAAAATTTTTCCACCTAGGATCCCCATTAATAATTTTAACACACTACATATGAACTCTAGCTGTCTATGTAATCCGTAACATGGACAAAAAAATTTTTTAATAGATGACTGGATAAGAAGCACTGACAAACAGATTACCATATACATGGTGTTCAAATGCCAAACTAAATCTGTACAGTTAGGAATATTAAAGGATTGAATTATTGTAATATTAACATCATTCTGAAAATGCCCTAACAACTACTGTAGCATGATCCTTGATTTCTGATTAACTTCCAAATAAAATCAATGGCTAAACCTTTGACACAAGCATGACAAATTGCTGAATTTGAGATAGATGGCTTAGTTCTTGTTTAGTTTGTTTGAATTATTCCTTAAAAATTAGTGGCACAACTGAGAGACTAAGAATTACATCAATGTAAGGACTTTGCAAAGAAATGAAAATAGGCGAGTTTGTGTAAATTTTCTCTTGCAGTGATATGACACAATCAAGACGTGGACCATTTTGAAATATTTTAGTCTTCCTCCTCACATCCACTTTTCCCCTAATTATGTGTTTATGCTATCCCTGTTAAAAAAAATTTGACAAAACTTTATGAATACCATAACAGAGCAGAAATGTCTAGAAAAATAACATACAGTTGTCCCACCAAATGTGTTCCCAAAGAACTCAATTTCTGACCAGGCAATACACCAGGCTACTAGCAAAATGTGGTTCAGTAATACAGTTCTTGTAATCTAAGCTCAGAACAGGTAAGATTACTTCAGTCATTAGTAACTAGAGTTCCCAGCCACAAACATTATGATAATAGTACACATCCAAAGCCTTTCTTTTCTTCGTACTAAACAATACAAAACCCATAAAAGTAACAAATCCCTTAGTTCCACCTGTATACATTAACACAAGACTAGTTTGGAGTGACTGTCCTTGCAACAGCTGTTCAGGCTTTACTCCTGATCATTACACAGACGGTCAAACACTTGTCTAGTCTTGTTTGATTATTTCAAGTTTTATAAATAGACTTACAGATTATTCTTGGAAATAAAGTAATACCTGCAAAGCTCAAGACAATTTTTACAAAGTTCAATATACAAAATAGATGGCAAAACAGAAAACAGTAGATTCTAGACTATGCAAACACAGATGTTCTGTAGTATGACTGTAACATATTAAAGAATTACACTCTGTACATGATAAGGTAATAATATTTGAATAAGTTCTGGTATTGGTATAACATACCTCAAACATAACACCGTTGCTGTATAATATCTACACAAATCAATTAAAATTCTGCTCTGTGTGAGACAGATTGCAGGCTACTCCTTACGCAGAAAAACATACATTATACTACTGCATTTGTTACTTAGTTTGTTTGTTTGTTTGTATGGTGTTTTTACATTGCATGGAACCAGTGGTTATTCAGCAACGGGACCAACGGCTTTACGTGACTTCCAAACCACGTCGAGAGTGAACTTCTATCCCTAGAAATACACATCTCTCACTTCTCAATGGAATACTCGAGAATTGAACTCGCGGCCACTGAGGCAATGTTACTTAGTGTTGACATTATTGCACCATTTACTGGCATATTCACATTGGCTGTATTAGTAAATTATGCACGCATCACAAAATTAGGACTATTATAGATATTAAATATTACAGACATACTGTTATTTATAAAGCATACATCAAATACTGTACTACCATGTAAATAACTATACTGCTGTATGTAATAAATCTTTAATAGGTTAATTATTAATGTGTAATTTATGTTAATAAATGATGAAATAGGCATTACAGTATAGTATATTACAATATGTTTTAAGTACTTATGACTTACTATATCTTTAGTTTTGGTTACACACTGTTCAATCGCACATGGTTTGGATTCAAAAATTCAATAATGATAAAATAGAATATGTAAAAATATTTTATGCACTAATAAGATATGTATTGAGCTCTTTTCACTTTTCTTTACATTTCTAGGCTACAGAAGTTGTCTTCTGACTTACTCAGATTGCTAAGAAAATCCAAAGATTAATTTGTAATTTTATCACTGATAAATAACCCACGAATTTGGAGGGTCAAGTGTACAAAATATCACGGTAAAGAAAAACTTTTCCTGCAAAATATAAATACACAATAAAGACAGGTCAAGTGTACATTTAAATCTATTTCAGTGTGGCGTGAGAATACAATTTGACAAATGTCACTGGCACAAAGAAGACATAAATAATACAGGTTTCTTAACTCCTTTAAGGCATGAAATCAAATTTGCAGTCCTGCAATAGAAAAAAAATAATTTCCACAATTGTATGCCCAATTTCTGTTCATAGAACTTGCATATTATTTTTCATATTTAGAGTTAAAATCAATAATAATGATGATTATCATGAAGGCAAACAAGGTAAACTTTTATTTTCTCCAGACCAGGTAAATCCTACAGCAGTTATGGGGAATGGACGGAGTACCGACATTAACAGTAAAGTTGCCAATGAAAACTGTCAGAATAATTATCCCAGCAATATTCCCTTACATCATCTTGTGCATGACTGAACAGCTTCTTGTTTGGTAAGCTCTTACTAATTTTCATTGATGAATTAATTTTAGAAGTTAAAACTGTATCATAACATTTTGCAACATTCTTATGATAATGAATTAAAAGTCTGTGGTAACATAAGACAAATATTCAAGCAGAACCTATTCTTACTCTGTAACCATTATCTGTACCTACCTACAAACTTCAATTATCTCTTCAATTTTAATAAAATTGGCAATCAAAATGTTCCAGCATATTGGAACAATCAAATTTATGGCCTTCACTTATACAAACACATGATGAATGTTGAGGAATTTATGATTTCATTAATAAAAATAAACAAAATGAATGTCTCAAAAATTAATCTGTCCATTACAAACTACTAAACAATTTGCAATGTTACAAGGCCATGTATGGCTATATTTTTGCAATTAAATCCCACAAGACAGTCCATTAAGTCCTGGTATATTTTGTTTTCCAAAAGTTTAATAATACTAACCAAAATGATATTCCTGTGCAACTACCTATCAAATGCCAATTAAATGGCTGCATATATCAACCAAACAATCATTCATTAACCAAATAAGGATGCTAATATCAATAGTCATTTGTATGTGTGCCATTTTAGGATAACTGGAAACCAACTGACTTATAAGCTGCAGCTTATACAATACTAGGCTTCACAAAAAAAATCTACACATCTGAGAAGTCTTTGACAATTCAAAGGCCACATCAAATTTTAATAGAAAAAAAGAGGAAGCAGTATGTTACAACATGACTCTACAAAAGATGTGCTGTAATACCAGACTGCATTTGATTAATCTTTTCATTCATTTATAGTTATGACATAGACTCTTTGAAGACATCCACCACAAGACCAAGTTACAAAGTTAATAATTATGAAAAATGTTAAAGCATATTTTATGCAAAAGATTGACAATATAAAATGTGGGGAAACAATGAAAAGTGGCAAAAAGTCTTGTAAACAATAGTAGGATATATATGTATAATGGTATGATAACAGTGAAATACCAACCACAAAAAAAATCACTGCAGTATAAATTCATTGCGTCTTCAAGTATACGTTGACTAAGAAATTATTCCAAGCACAAAAATTGTATACGATAATCAACAGTTAACACCTTGAACCTAACTGTAAATGTGATCAATGTAATGCATTATATCAAGAACTTAAGAAATTACTATAGCTTAACAGTTCCAGGCGGTAAACTGGCATTACAAGTTCGGTAGTAACGGAGATCATTGATGAATCGTTGAACATTTTGTGTGAATGTTGGCAAGTCCTGAAAAAAGAAGTAAATAAAATGTCATGAGTTTCCAGAAACTTGAGAAACCAATCACATTCTAATCTAAGTAATAACCACACATGATACACCTATGTTTATCTTGCCTTGTATACGTTGTATGAATTTGGTGACTCAGAAAAATACACTGATGATACTAAACTGTCCTGAACTTTATTCACCCCTTAAAAGCATCTCTTTTCCCTTCTTTTCATTTTCCTTCATACTTCAAAAATAATCTATTGCAGTTAAGTGACCTTATGTAAATTCATACATGTATAAATAGGTATATATACCGAATATACTCGCGTGCCATGCGACTTTTGAAGCTAATTTTAAGGGGTAACATCATACGCAAGATATAAAACTACCATATGTAATATTCACATATGTGTATCGTATCATAAAATACAAACATAATGAATATACATCCTTTCCATGGATTTTTAAAAAAAGTTATGCTTTACTTCACTGTACCCTATAATATTGCATTTATTGTCATTTTACAATTGTATTATAAAATACAATCATAGCAATCAATGCTTTGTTTGTGAATCAGCTGAGGGCGATTACCAGATAAGTTTATTTTGCCATATTGAACTCAAATCAGAGCAACTTTCTTGCCTCTAGTTAGCATAAATGATCTATTTTACTAATTGGCTTACTGTATACAATTACAGCTCATTTTGATTTTAATGTATCACATAAGCATTCATCAGTTTATTACTCTGTATGTGTTTTGACTTTTAACTACTCAAGTTTCCTTCTTGACAAAACTGTCGTGAAGTTCCATTAATACTTATTATGTACATATGATCTTAAATAGAAAACAAATTGAGTCTAGTGCTGTTACCCATCTCCACAGAAAGCCCCTCAAAGTAAAAATAATTATTATGTAAATCAAGATATAAATAATTATGTAAGAAGTAGAAATGATAGCCAACCAAAGCCTTATTTTCATAGTTTCTTAAGCTTTAATATAATTTCAACTTATAAAAATATTAGAACTATATGAACCTCAGTTATGCACTATCTGTATGTGTTATACATCAGAACTTTTTTTTAAGTATTGATACAAATTAGTAAAATCTATGATGATAATGCCAAAAAGGGATTTCTATTTCATTAGTAGCAGGGCCAAGTTCCAAGGGTATGTACAGTCCACCCCCGCAATTCATGAGGGATAGGGACCACAACCATCAGCGAATCACTTCAATCCATGACTACTTAACCTCTACCCCTCTCTCAAAACACTTACAACTGCATAGTATGATGGCTCATAGACCAAAGACATCCCTCTAAATATATCTATAATGCATATTTTAATAGTTCAAACACCAAATGTATACTTTAAACTATCATCCTACACCAAACGTAACCTAAAACTAATATCATTTCAAATTCATCTTGCAACATTACCCTTAAAAATATATGGCTTACAACTACAGGCAGTTCCTGGTTATAGGCGGGGTTCTGTTCTTGGTGGGGTGCTAAGCGAAAACTGCCATTAACCGAAACTCAGTGATTTATGGGGCTTGTGGCTCCTCTGTTGGGTATGATGCTATGGTGCCATAACTATTATTTGCACCTTAAATGTAACCGAACCTTGGCCCGTTATGCCGCCGGTTTTATGGTGCTAGACAAGTGCCATACAACCGGATCACCATTAACCAAGTCTGCTGATAACCAGGGACTGCCTGTATGTGTAAAAACTAGTTACCCCTCTATCCAGATCCAGAAACATCCATTTTTTTTCATACAGTATTGAAGCTGACCCATTTTCTTTTTTAGTAGATGGGTGAGACATTGGTAATTCACAAGTTAATTATATACCAAAATATTTCAGTACACAGTACATTGAAAAAAATACATTTGACTAATATTTTGCTATGTTTACATTAAGTATTATTAATATTTGAAAATTAGTTAATCATTTTTGTTCCTACAAAATATACAAACCTTTACATTAGAAATTGCTTTCAGCAAAGCTGGAAAATGGCCACTAGACTTTTAAACAAGATGGTTAGATAGTTTAATTACAGTTCGGTTGGCAGAACATAAACATTCCAATTTGCCTTTGGTCATCATCTGCGGATGTGTGTACTCTTCACTCTCTGCCTAACTGTCACTATAGTCTTGCCACTGCGACGATAGCTCTCTGGTGTGGCGTTTAAAGAAGCTATTCTGCCCCGTTGCTAATTTTACAAAAACAAGAACTGATTCATGTGTGACAGACCTTTGAATGTCTGAGGCAAACCCCGAGGCTATAATTATAAGATTATAGGGGCTTTTCATTCCCAAGTATTTTAATCTCCTTCCTATTCGGCCCTGCTCTCGATCTCTCTCTTCTAAATCTTACAGCTGTCCGAACGAGAGCCTCTTTATGGGATAACATAGGCCCTCCATTTGCCTTTTCCTCTAGAAAATACCTATTTATTTTATATACAATTGCCTTTTCTCGGCTGTGAAGATGATGTCAATCCATGTCTGTGAGATGAACAGGAATGACCTGTAAGTCGGATTCAAAGTCACTCCACACTTCAGTCGGGCCAAAACTTTGCCATATTGTATTCAAGTAATATTCAGTCATTGTTTCTTATCTACTATTTTGTGAGAGAGACATATCTGTCTGTGTACGATTGTTTATTTTCTCACTTGTCAAACTTACTCTGTTATGCTTTATTTCATATTTCCATGCTTACCAATTTATTCTATATATTAAGAAATCATGATATTTGTAGAAAGAACTGCCTCCAGACACTGAAAGTGACCCCTGGAGAGAATAAGCGGCTTATCCGTGGATTTAATTACATTTGGAACTGTTTGAAATAGTGGCAACAGCGCCAAAATGAAATGCCATGCTGACAGAAAATCTGACTCCGTTTCTTGTTATTTCATTAAAAAGTTTATCAATCGTGAACGTATGTAACTGATTTAGAATTCTGCATATAGTGCAAAAGATGATATTTGTTATCTCTAATGGGAGAAATGGTTTTATCTCTGTTGTTGTTATAAATTTGGCAGATATGCAGAGATTAAACACATGGGAGGAACCAAACAGCCCCGCCAGAGCTCTCTGGTCATTTTGGAAATACCATAGCAGTTTTTCCCAGTGAGATCCTTTCTCATTTGTTGTTTTACTAATAGTATAGTGGGCCCCCTTCTTATGTAGGAATAGGTTCCAGAAACTACCACAGAAATACAAAAATCCCCTCTAAAAATGCTTATATTTGGCATATAATTGCTAAATACCTTGTAACCCTTAAACTAAAATGCGTATAACTGCCTATTTTAATATTTCACTACTTACTTTGATAGTTAAAACAAAAAATACCTTAAATTATCTTACTAAAACAATTTTAATATAATTTAAAACAAAAATACATCCCAAACCATCATCCCAAAACACCCAAAATAACCTTACATTAAAATGCTCTCCTACTACTGTTACTCTTAAGTAGGCTACTTACACCCTTAAATTGCTTATATGTAACTGCCTATTTTAACTGTAAACCTTGACAGTTAAAACAAAAATATAGTATAAAAAACTATCATCCCAGAAAACCCTAATATCATTTCAAAGTCATGTTGCAAAACTAAGTACCACCCTACAACTGCTACTCTTCAGTATTTTCTATCATTCAGGCGCATGTTTTGTTTAGCCTATGACATAATTCTATAATGCGCTGGGCCTGTGTTGTATGAAGATTTTGAAATTATATTTACTGTCCAGGTACATTATTTTAGGATAGTGCACTAATGTACAGAGTATGGTATCTAAAATACGTGAGTGCTTTAGAAGGATAGGACACAACCTCCAAAGAGAATGCTATGTTGATACTACATCATGTTATTATTTTGTGATTAGGTATGAATACATTTATGATAAAAAAATTATTTATACTACTGTAAGTTCTTGGTTTATGTTGTTTTGTGATTAGTCCTCACCATCCATAAATTTATTTTTAAAATCTTGTGCCGTCATTCTAGTAGCAACAAATTTTTCTGTGATGAGGTAATCTTTTTTCTCTCTCTTTCTTGTATGTATATCAGTACTGTACTGTGCCTACATATCCTTTTAATAAAAATATCAATAACTGTACCATAAACATGGAAAAAAAAAATTAAATAAATAAACCAATCCATGAATTTCACGACATGACAAGGGTATATTGTTGCCATATTTCTTGCTTTGTCTGATTTATTATACTGTATTCCATTACAAGTTTAATTGACTATGATTATCACATATAACACTACACAAGAGAATATTTTATCAATGATGATGTTTCATCTCAAATCAATGTAAAAATATTTATAAAACAAAATTAAGGAAACACTTAACATTCTACTCTCTTCCCAGCCAGTTTAAGTACCTGTGAACTCTCATCCCCAACTGCTCTCTCTCTCTCTCTCTCTTTCTTTTTCTCTTTCTCTCAGATAAGTGAGACTGATTTTTTATGCACGTACAGGCAGTTCCCCCATCACTGGCAATCGGTTTTACGGGGCTCGTCTAGTGCCATAAAATTGGCAATTTATGGAGCCATAACAGGCCAAGTTCAGGTTATCAGCGCCATAAGGTGCCTTATGGTGCCATAACAGTGCTTATGGCGCCAATAACTGGATGGCGGTCTTTGCTTGTCGGTATCTCGGCAGGAACAGAAACCTCCCCCCCTTGATATCCGGGGGACTGCCTGTATGTTTTTGTACAGTTTGGTTTTATAGATAAATGTGATGTTAGTTTGTCATTCATGTTTTTCATTCTTTCCATGCTGTAATTACATAAAAGTTTTTGCATCACAATAAAGACTGGAAAAAAAATAAAATAATCAGCAAATATTTCAGATACCGTACAATATGCTCTATCATCCAAAAATACTTTACAATACTGTAATATAATTTCAAATACATCTTATATTACCCCTGAGAGAGAGAGAGAGAGAGAGTCAGCTTCAAAGACTGGTGCTGTGTCGGATGCCTGGTCTGATCAAGAAACAATGTTCGAGTCTCTGCGGCATCTCAAAAATCTTGAACTGGTGAGGGATAGATCTCTCTCCGTACCAGTGAAGGCACAGGGCGAGAGAAAGTCAAAATGTGCAGGTGCCTCAGCTCTCCCTGCCAGTACTTCCACCAGTACTCAACCAGGTGCCCAGTCCAGTGCCTTGGTCTCCAACCAAACACCTAAAGAAGCAAAGAGGAGGTCCCCTGCTCAGACTTCTACAGTTGTGAGTGCAAGTTCTCGCCAGCCAGCCACTTGCTCAACACCGCCCAGTCCCCATCATGTTCAGGCGATCAGTCAGGCTCAACCGAGTCGAGTGCTCAGGTTGAGCCAAGTACTCGGCCTGCCTCACATGAACCTCTCTCCTCAGGACAATGCTTCGCCGAGGTGAAAGCGTTCTCCTAGACCCGTAGTGCCGTCATCACTGTGGGTTGGTGATCGTGTAAGGCTCATGTCACCTGTTGGTTCTGTTGGCAGGACAGGTGAGAGTACCCGATCCTCCTCATCTGTCTCCTCAACCTCTTGGGGTTTTACTGGGAGGCATGACTCAGACAGGAGGAAATCCGATGTGTGTTCTCCTTGGAGTCCTACTACACAGGCCTACATTCCTGGCTCGGTTCTTGGCCCAGACCAGTCGTGTACCTAGGTAGCGCAGGAAGAATTACAGGGGTCTGGTGAGGTTCTCCCTCCTGTAGGGAGAGTAGATCGGGAATACCACACCCTGAATGGACTCAAGGGTTCTCTCTCACGGGATGCAGACACCCCTGAAATACAGAGGATATTTTCAGAAATCACTGCACCAATTCATAAGCACAATGATCTTGGGGAAGGGACCACGGTCTCATCTGTGAATCATCCATCACGCTTCAAATCCTTCTGTGGTCATAAAGAGGAACCTAAGGTTTCGATGGGGCTGCCGTGGTCTGCGCTTGTCGAGGGGGTCCTTGACTAAGTGAACAATCTTGTTTGTGGGTGAGATAATTCGCTTCGTCAAATCGCTTAGACAAGTTACTTCCTCCTCCTCTGCATTGTCAGAAAAGCTAATACACGCCCTCAGAGAGGTCCTTGCTGACTAAAACAGGTTGGTCTGGACCTGATTCGTCTAGGCCCGGGTCTCTTATTGCAGCAACTTACTACAGAAGCAGTATCCCTTTTGCAGCAAGCAGCAGTGAGCTTGGAGGCTGCCGCTATGGCAGCTCTCCAGGCAGTCTCCAGGTTGGATCTGTGGTCGTTCACAGTCTCCAAAGTGGCTGCTTCCTCGGGTGATATCATCCTTGAGGAGGACTCTGCTTTCAGGAGACTGTGCCAGTCTGAAGTTCAGAGTTATTTCCTACCAGGCTAACCAGATGGCAACCCTTTGGGCAGACCTAGTACAGTGGTACCTCGAGATACGAAATTAATCCGTTCCAAGGTGGCCTTCGTATCATGAGTTTTTCATATCTTGAACTGAATTTTACATGTAAAATGCCTAATCGGTTCCAAGCCCTCCAAAAACACCCCAGTAAATTATATATCCAGGCTAACAACACATGTTCTAGGGTTACGACGCCGATCCGATGGAAGAAATATGAATCTGAAAAGGCAAAATACTGTACATACTTGAGTAATATTCAACTGCATGTAATGTTCAGCCCCATTTTTACTGCATATATTAGGACTTTAGCATATGTCCCTTAGCAATAAGCCTAGCCTATGTTAGGAGTTGCTACTGTAGCCTAGTCTATGATTCTGACATCTAAACCTAAGAAGCTAAAAGCTTAGAATATGCCAATAAAATGTATAAGTAATCAGTATGTACTCATTTCAAATAATTATTAATTAATCATTAACTATAATACACAAACAAAACAAAAAAACTTTCCAACCGTTTGTTTACATCCAGCACTTACGAGTACCAAACGATCGCAAAGCAATCACTTTTCCTAGCACACAGTAAGCCATAAATTTTCATTATCTCTCTTCAACTAATAAAACTACCAAAGAGTATAATAACCATTCATTTCTATTCTTTATTCTATCTTTACCTAATGGAGATACTGAGTTACTGACAGCTATAATGAAACATATACGTAATATCAAAACAGAAGAAGAATTCTAGAAAATACGTATTTGTTGGCTTCGATGATAGCAGTCTGATTTATTTTATGTTTTATGAAACCTAATTCACAATTTGCTTTATTAAATGTATTGCATGTACTCATTTCAAATAATTATTAAGTAACCATTAACTATAATAAACAATCAAACAAAAGAAAAAAAGCTTCCAAACTTCTGTTTACATCCAGCACTTACGAGTACCGAACGATTGCCAAGCAATCACTTTTCCTAGCACACAGTATGCCATAAATTTTCATGCTCTCTCTTCAACTACTGAAACTACCAAACGGTATAATATCCATTCATTTCTATTCTTTATTCTATCTATACCTAATGTTTTTTTTTTTTTTTTTTTTTTTTTATTAAATTTATTGCATGAATAAGTTTTTAAATTTACAGCATCCTTTTACCAACAGAATACATAGAGCACAAGGGGTAGATGCTGACCAATAGGAGAGCAGGATCTTATGGGGTGACTAGCATCAGGAACCAATGGGAGAGCAGGAGGATGGTGGCAAATTTACTCAGTCGGCGGCGCGTGAGTTTTAAAATTGTTCTCGGTGGTCCGGGCGAATCTCGGGACTTTACAGCAACAACCTTTCATAACTTGAACTATTTTTGTATGTAGAGTAAAAAAAAATCTTCGTATTTGCTTTCGTATCTCCAGTTTTTCGTAAGTTGAGCCTTTCGTATGTCGAGGTACCAGTGTACCAAAGAGAAGGGATGCTGTCCTGAATCAGATCCCTACATCGGTAGGTCCCAAGTCTGCATTGACCTTATGGAATGGACCTCTGCTAGGTTCCTCCCCTCCCTTCCCTAGGGTTGGTGGATGTTGCGCTGAACAAACGCTGTGTCAAGGATAATGACCACCTTGTTCACCAGGCAGAGACCAAGCCCTCCAGGTCTTCACATGGCACTACGGCCCGACATTTGGATCAGGCTAGCTCTTCCTCAGCCCATAAAAAGTCCTAGATTTCGAAGCACCAGGGGCAGCGTTCCCCTCCAGCTGTTACCACTGTTGGGGGTGCCTGTCAAGCCACTGGCCAACATGGTAGCGACATGGAGCCGAGACCTGGGTGGTGGATGTCCTTCAGGAGGGATATCTACTCCACTTTGAGTCTCAGCCACCCCTCACCAACAACCTGGTCTGTCTCCTGGCTTACGTTCCTGGTTCGCTGAAGGATGTCGCACTCAAGGAAGAAGGGCACTGTGGAAGTCATGTCGGATCGGTCCCCAAACTTTTACAGCTACGTCTTTCTTGTAAAGAAAGCTTCACCAGACTCAGCTCCATCAGGGAGGGACGACTTCATGCTTACGGTAGATCTGAAGGATGCGTATTTTCAAGTACCCAATCATTAGTCCACCCTCAAGTACACCTTCACTTTATCCATGGAGAGACTGTGTATACTAGTTCAGAGCACATTGTTTTGGGCTCTCGGCTGCTTCTCAGGTGTTCATGAAAGTGTTCACCCTTGTGTCAGTCATGGTAGGCGCTTCAGTTAAGAAACATATTTTAAAGAAAAGGAAAATGTATCTTTTTCAAGTACATAGGTCTGGAGAAAGGAGGTATTCCAGCACGTGTTTGGGGTGTCTGTTCTCATGATTCTTTGAGAATACTCTGTTGTTTTGTGGAACTCCAGCAAGCGGTCATCTCTAGTAACACAATGCTTAGGATATGACGTAACATTTTGTCCAGAGGCTTCTGAAAAGTTCCTTTTGGGGGGTGGAAACATTCTCTGGTTAGCTTCGCCCTTTCAGCCTTGCCCCGACATCAATGTATATATATGGGACTCTGAGGAAGAGATAAGAAAAGAGAAGAAGGAAGAGACAAAGGATAAGAGAGGAAGAGTAGGAGAGAGGAAAGAGGATGCATGAGAGAGAGTGGGAACGGAAACAAGATAGTAAAGTTCGTAGTCGGAGAGAGAGAGAGAGAGAGAGAGAGAGAGAGAGAGAGAGAGAGAGAGAGAGAGAGAGAGAGAGAGAGAGAGAGAGAGAGAGAGAAATCCCAATGATGAGTAAACCCTTTCAGAGAAGAAACGTCTTGCGAATGGGTTTGAGAAGTAACCCGCCCTTCAAATTTCAAGACTAAGACATTCCTTCTTGCAATGCAAAGATAAGAAGCCCATCTGAAGCTTCAACTGCCTCCTCCTAAGCCATCGTATCGAGCACCAATCTTAAAAGCTGTTTTACTGGCCAGCAAGTATCTCATTACTGCACTGTTCCCCCTTTTCACATATAGTCAGATTTTATTTTATGTAAATAGGAGAAGCCATTCTGCATTTATCTTTGTGAATAAGCTTGTAAATAAACTTGTGCTCTGATAGAGTTTCTTTCTATATTAGTCCTCCTTCACGTAAACCATTGCTTTATCCTTGGAGAGATGGTATGTATACTAGTTCAGGGTACATTGTTTTGGGCTCTTGACCGCTTCTCAGGTGTTCACGAAAGTGTTCACCCTTGTGTCAGTGTCATAGTAGTCACTTCATAGTGAAGAAACATATTTTAAAGGAAAGGAAAATGTATCTTTTTTGAGTACATAGGTCTGCAGCAAAGAGGTATTCCCGTACGTGTTTGGGTGCCTGTTCTCATGATTGTTCGAGAATACTCTGTTGTTTTGTGGAACTCCAGCACGCGGTTGTCTCTAGCAACACAACGCTTAGGATATGACGTAACATTTTGTCCAGAATCTTCTGAAAAGTTCCTTTCAGGGGGTGGAAACGTTCACTGGTTAGCTGCACCCTTTTAGGCCTGCCCCGATGTATATAGGACTCTGAGGAAGAGAAGAAGGTGGAGACAAAGGATAAGAGAGGAAGAGTAGGAGAGAGGGAAAGGGATGCACAAGAGAGAGTGGAAATGGAAACAAGAAAGTAAAGTTTGTAGTGAGAGAGAGAGAGAGAGAGAGAGAGAGAGAGAGAGAGAGAGAGATCCCAACGACGAGTAAACCCTTTCAGAGAAGAAACGTCCTGTAAGTGGTTTTGAGAAGTAGCTCGCCCTTCAAATTTCAAGACCAAGTCATTCCTTCCTGCAATGCGAAGATAAGATGCCCATCTGAAGCTTTTACTGTCTCCTCCTGAAGCCATCATATCGAGCATCGATCTTAACAGCTGTTTTACTGGCCAGCAAGTATCTCATTACTGTACTGTTCTCCCTTTTCACATATACAGTCATTTTTTATTTTATGTAAATAGAAGAAGCTATTCTGCATTTATCTTTGTGAGTCAGCTTGTAAATAAACTTGTGTTCTGATTGAGTTTCTTTCTATATTTGTATCCCATGTTTCAATTGTTAGTGCTGAATCCTTTTTGTTTATTGTAATAAAGAACCTAAGCAGATTCACGATCCGTAACAGCTGGCGACCTATGGCCAGGATATTCGGCATCATAACAGATTGAAACAGGGAGAATATAGAAAGAACCAAAATGAGCAAGATGATGAAAGAGTGTATTGAGTCTGGTAAGCTTCTGGGTCTAGAAGGTAATGCTCTCTGTGAGTATGTTGAGAGGAAAGAAAGAAAAGTATAAGAAAGATGAAAGAACAGGTGAGGGACATAATGAAAATGAAGCAAGAGAGAGAAGTAATGAAAATGTAGCAAGAGAGATTAGTGATAATAATGCAGCAGGAAGAAAGAAAAAGAACATAAGCATGAGTTAGAAATCGCTCGTTTAAGGCAAAGTGCTCTCAACAGTCAGGTAGGCAAGAACGAAAATGAAGCTGATGATTTAGGTTTAAGTGCAGTGTTGAAATTAGTACCAATATTTGATGAGGAAGATGTAACAAAATATTTCAAGTGTTTTGAGAAGTTAATGGAAAGAGTAGGTTCTCTTAAAGAAATGTGGACTATACTTACAGTCAGTTTTATGTGGTAGGGCACTTACTGTGTATAGTTGCATGTCTAAGGAGGAATGCGAAGCTAATGATATTGTGAAAGAATCTGTTCTTAGCACATATAGGTTAGTACTGGAGGCATACTAAGAAATTTAGAAGTTTGAGAAGGGACAAGAATATTACGTATGTAGAATACGATAAGAAGTTAAAAAGGCTGTTTTGTGAATGGTTAACTTCTGCTAAAATTAATTATTTTGATGGTCTGAAGAACTTAGTGTTGTTAGAAAACTTCAAAGATAACATATCCCCTGAGATTAAGCTTTGCATAGACGACAGGCAAGAAGTATCTTTTGCAGGAGCAACTAGGTTAGCAGACGAATATAGTATGACTCATAATTTAAGTTTCAGGAAGAAGCAAAATGATCCTTCGTTAGGTAAAGTACAAAGCAGTAAAGGTTTCAGTTGTAGTAATAGCAATGCAAGTAAAAGTGACTATTACTGTTATGCATGTGGAAACCTGGTCACACGTCTAATGTTTGTAAGAATAAAGGGGCTTTTAGTAGCTCAGAATTAACTTGTTTCCGATGTAATAAAAAAGGGGATTTAATGAGAAATTGTGCAGTAGAAAGGAAGGATGTTAAGAAACCAGTGTCTCTAATTAATCTTTAGTTAAGTAAAAATGATATGATGAAAGAAACTAGGAAATTTTATGGAGAATTTCTGTCAGAAAGTGTAGTTTCCTCTCTTGGAGAAGGGGATTCGTGAGAAATAGTCTTACTTCAGGACACTTGAGCTGCTGTCTCCCTAACTAGGAGTGTGTGCCAAACATGGCAGAAATCAACATGGAAGAAAAAGTCATGTTAGGCAGATTTCCGAACACTTGTGTTATTTGTCCTTTGTCAAGGTGAACTTAGAAAGTCAGGGAGTGTTGGGAGAAGTGAAATGAGCAGTTATAGACAATTTGCCCATTGATGGCATTGACATTATTGTCAGTAATGACTTAGCTTTATCCAAGTATGTGAATCCTGTTGTGAGAGAGATTCCAGAGCCTGAAATGGTAGTAACTAAGTCAGGTTTAGTTACGGACACAGACTACGGTCATAGTTTGTTTGTGGATTTGGAAGAGCGTGAGTTTGTGGATTCGAACAAGCGTGATACGAGGTTGATCTTGGCATGATTGTGGCTGAGAGAACCGACTCTATCGGTGGTGACAGTGTTAGCCAAGCTGAAGGTGTAGCTGTTGAGAATAACATAGTTGATGTAGTGGAATCAAGTAATAGCTACTGTGATGAATTAGGCACTAACCTTTTGAATTAGGAAGAGCTAGTCAAGTTTCAGAGAGAGGATGAGACACTAACCCGAATTTTTTAATGTGAGCTGGATGATGATCTCGATAATGTATGTAAGGAAACGTTTTGTTTAAAAGATGAAGTTTTGTGCTGTTATGTTCATCCTAAGTCAGGTAGCAAAGAAGAGATTATTGAACAATTAGTGGTCCCTAGGAAGCTTTGTGAATTAGTTTTGAAGTTAGCGCATGATGATCATGGACATTTAGGAGTAAATAAAACTTTCAAGTGTATTACTAGGGCATACTTTTGGCTTGAAATGAGAAGTGACTTGAGGAGATACGTTTTAAGTTATCATGAATGTCAAATTGCTGGAAAACTGAAACAAGTAATTCCCAGAGCTCCATTATGTAATATTCCTTCAGTAGGTGAACCTTTTGAGAATTAGTTATCTATATGGTTGGACCATTGCTTAGAAGTAAAGGAGGGACTATATAACTGTTAACAATCTTTGATACACTAACTCGCTTTCCAGAGGCAATTCCCATAAGAAGCTGTAACGCAAGGACCATAGTTAAACGCTTGTTGAATTATTTTACTAAGTTTGGTCTGCCTCGTATTATACAGTGATAATGGCAGTAATGAAAGGGTTAGGTATTAAACTCGTAACCTCCATACCTTACCACCCCAAATCACAAGGCATTGTGAAGCAGTTTCAACAACATTAAAGGGTTGTTTATGAAAATTGTGTACAAGTTCTTCATAAATGCCAGGAAGGAACTTATTCCTCTGATGTCTATGTGCTTTTGCATGCATAGTATTGGTGCCTGAACTTGACGATGAGGAGTAAGCTTGCCTAATCATCTCACGTAACCAAAACAAAATGGTATTTCTTGGACACTTCTTTCTTGGCCCGGCCCATGCTAACAATCTACGACATCTAGGTTTGAGGTGACGAGTCCTTTTTAGATAACAATGCAGTGCTCTGATGGAGTAAAGCAGTAACTCTTCAGTGTCGTTGTTAACCCTTAATGGACTTGTAGTACCCTCATATGAGTAGCAAAAACAGGTTTTGGATGGTGGACGGATTCACTCATGGATTACACACAATTGACTTGGAGGAATTGGATGGGAAAGAGGTTCCAAAATGTTTACTGCCATATATTCACTAGTGGCAACTTTTAGACTGGATCAGAACAACGATTAGGCAGCTCATGAGTTAGTTGTGATATTGACTTCAAGAGAGCTTATACTGCCGCTCTCTCTCTTACATGTCTTTTTATATATTTGCTCGTAAATATACCCGTGGGTTGCTGTTGGTTTTAATTCTTATTTCATATGATTGTATGTCAATTACAACTCCAATTTTGCAAAGAAAAGTGGAGAGAAACATTTGAAAAAACACAGTTAATCCAAAAAAATTACTGCATCTTCAATCTCGGTAAATTTACGTAAATATTTTACAACAAATATACTTAGAATTTGTTACTGATTTTAGTTCTTCCCTGTTTTGATATTGTGCAAGTTGTACTTATAATTTTACAAAATAAAACAAAAATATTTATTAGAAAAACATGTATAACTAGCAAAATTTATGATTTGTCTTGTAAAATGGGCCCCACAAGTTGTAAACAGTCTTTTCAACTTCTTGTGGAAGGTAGGAAAATTTTTAAGAATTATTTTTCTTACACATTGATTTCTTAAATTGGCTGACCTGAAAGTTTCCCTAGCCTGGGGTGGTGCATTTGCTTCTTTTAGCCAGGCTCTCAAGGGCTAATTAAAACTCCTTATGGAACAGAATCGAAAATGTTGCAAATCTGTCATGAACAGAGGGATTTTGAGTCTTAGCCACGAATTCCAGGACAAATTCAAAAGCTACTGACCCCAAAACTGTGGTGTGTTTTACATCATAATCTAGACACTGGAGCTTTCCAAGTCAGCTCCCTGTCTGGCAATTGATGCAGGGGCTCGAATGGAGCTCAAGTGAAACTACACAAAGCACTAGAGTAAGGTATCACGTAGGAGGTTTGAGTTCATGAACAAGACTGCTCAAAGCTCTTGAACAACATGGTGATTTCTCAGGATGAAGTGATGTCCACATCTTTCAGACAAAGAACTAATCCTAAGGAAGCCCTGTGGCCCTTGACAGTAGAAACAGAAAAATGTTTCTCTGTTCTGAGAAAGCTCAGGAAGTTAACTATCTGCTGAACAGAAGTTCTGAATGGGGAGAAACTACACTAGTGACACCAATCACAGTAGACAGTCCATTTGCTTTGGTACATGGCTGACAGATCTCCTGAGGTAGCCAGATATCCGAATTGCTGCTCTGTGCGAGAGACCTCTCGCTTGTATGAGATACTGGACAGTCTCCAGCCATGAAGAGATAGGGACACTACCGATTAGTGGTACCTCTCTACATGAGGTTGGCCATGGGAGAATCTCTCTTGGCACAGCAGAGAAATGCAATACAAGATCTGGGAACCACTCTGCTTGGGGACACACAGGAGCTACTAGGGTCATCCTGAGATTTTTGGAACCCATCACTCTGTTCAGGACATGATGGATCAGGCAGAACGGGGGGAAGCCATAAACTTCCAGGTTGTCCCAAGTATGCTGAAGGGCATTATCCGCCACAGTGAATGGATCTGGGACCACCAAACAGTAGACCCCATTTTCTGTTGAAGAGGTCTAACATGGGTCTTCCCTAAGTAGACAGAGGAGATGATGGGATAACCCCAAGGGATGTCCTATGATAAAATGCTCTATGCAGACACAGGCTAAGTACTACTCTACTGTCAACTTGTGCACTGCCAATGGAATTTGCACCATAGACAGAGGAGATGTCCTCCCACTGCCAATAGATGTGCATCGTCAACAGAGGAAACATCCTATGAGGAGATCTCCTATAATGACACAAGTTCAGTATGCTACTCAACCGAGATGTCCTATGATGACAGGACATCAAACCAACCCCGCCCCGCCTCAGCTTCGTGAATAACCACAATAGTGCTGTTCCTGAGCAATATTACATAAAAATTAAGTATGGATCTTAATTCTTGTAGAAAGAAGAACAACTAGGGTATGGAGGCACAAAAGCAGTCTGGTTATACTAAGATATGTAAGGCTAGGCTACATTAGGAATTGTACCCTAAACCTAACCCAATGCCAAACTCTTGAAGAAAGGGAAATCATCCTCTTGTAGTAGTCATGAACCAGAAGAATATACTCTGGGATATTGAAGAGCAGGTTTGATAAAAAATAGGTTCAAACTAGCTAAGGTAAGCTAAGAACTCAACTACTTAGGATAGGTTATTAAGTCGCTAAATCTATTCTGCATCCGTCTTTGGCCAAGAAAATCTGGGTGTGTTCTCAAAACCCTTCTTGGTCTAGACTATAGTACCTAATCAGACCTAACCCATTGAGGAGTAAGTCTGATCCGTAGACCAACGGAGTTAGAAAATAATTCCCACTGCACCAGCAAAACACCTTGTACGATCAGGACTGACTCCTGTCTTGTGAGTGTAGGGCAAAATGGATCTACAGAACTCCACTGTAAACAAACCAACCTATTGACTAACTATAAGTACCTTGACACAGGAAGTCAAAGGTTAATATTCACGTAGGAACAATCTGAATTTGAATATGAATGATGAAACAAGAGAATTCCTCCTACTTAAAAGGGTTGAAGTCTTTGGGTAAACAAAAAGACTGTCAATACCCACATCGACGGCCGTATTGGTCTAATTGAATGAATTATTTAACCTCGAGAAAAACCTCATACACCTACGTTATGAAGAACATAAAAGTCGGAAGATCAATTTCGTTTATTCTTACGTAAATGACATGGAACCTCTGTCAACCATTAGTATGATATTAGCCATTACCTTCATGACAAAAAGGCATTGCACATGTTGTATAGCTGTGAGTGAGGCTGACATCTGTTCCTGGACACTCCATCTTGCGACAACTTAGAATGATGACCACGTGTCAACATAGGCTGTATAGTCATGTCCGAGGCCGTGCAAACTCAAACGTCGAGCAGCATCTCTTCCAAAGACACAAGATGTGCTGATGAGCGAGGCAAAAAGGCAGACTGGAAGAATAACCACACGTAAATAACGTGTATCTTCATGGACGTGAGAGCTGGAACAATGAGCAGAGAGTCTTCTGGGAGAACATCAACAAGGAGGATTTCTGGAAACACTGTGACTAAAGTCACCGAAGTTCAATCAACAAGGAGACAATGGGCAAGGTTGAAAACACTTCCACAGTTGTTCAGACTCTCGTGCCCATGTCATCAGGAATCTTGTAGATCAACAAGGAGGATTTCCGAATGGATGGTGACTAAAGTTACAGACGTGCGAACATCGATTCGACAACAGTCCTAAGGTGGAACACGCCCATGATCATGCAAAATCCTTCATGTACACAAAGGAAAGAACATAATTTCTCTAGCTGGTCAGCCTTGAATCACAGGAAAACGAACGTTGAACCTGGTCATAACTGTAGATATCTGGAACTATGGAGAATATGTCACGAATGTGCAAGTGTCGAGGCGACAAAGCATATGCTGGAAACATGTCCCCAAACATCCAGAATCTCTCTTGTCCAACAAAGGAAAGTGCATCGACTCTCTGACTGGAACATCTGCTTGAATTTCCACAGCATCTTCTATCTTGAACTATCTGGGGAGAATTGTTGGCTTGGAGTTCCAAAGAAAATCTTGTGTCCTGCTCAAGCTGAACCCCTGGCCAAAGCTAAGTGCTCAAGACAATCATTCTCTGAGTCTCAGATTTCTGAAGGAACCAAAGAACTCTGATGAGCTACAGTTACATACAGCACAATCGTTAATTTCTCCCTCTACCCGAGTGTCAGTAGAAACAAGGATGGAGGAGATACTAGTTCAGAGAATATTCCTGGAACTAGCATCGGCAGCACAGGTTACCTCTTCAACGTGTCGTATCCGAGAAAACTGCAACTGGTGCTCTGTGTTACAGGGTCTCAGAGAGAGAGAGACCCACAACATGAAAACAGACCCCAGTCCATAGATGAGGGAGAGCACCAATAGAAAAGGCGATGATATGGAGAAAGGATTCTCATCTTTGACTTCTACTGCAGCTGCAGGGCCTCACTATGTAGGGGATTTTGATATGGACACAACTGAGGCAGTATGATGGGAAAAGATATGGTTATTAAATGGAACTCTGATTTTCAATTAACCTACTAGCAGCTTTGAGTTATCTCCCTATGTTCATTAATGCTTCCTTGTTTTATCACTTCCTCTATTTCTAACTACTCATTTAATTGTGATTTCTTTCTTTCTATCAAGTGGGATTGAAGAGAAGCAAGTCTTTTCTAACTGTCAACTCATCAAACTTTAATTTGTTACTGATCCTGAGCTTTAGGAAGTGTCTTGCAAATTTGCATGTTCTATTTGTGCTCTCCCTGGGAACATTCAGTTCACTGCAAGTAAAAAAAAGAAAAAACAAACATGAATAATACAATAACTAAATCCCAACACACACACATAAAGAAAGAAATATTTAAAAACAATAAAAAGAAAAAGAGTCAACCACATTCAGCCTACTACACTCCTCCATACTAAAATTAAATTTAATTTCCTTTTTTTATTTCTCTTCAAAATTCATACTCCAGTACTGGACCTTGACTTCATGTCCATGGCCTCTCATGCACCACCTCTTCTTCACTGGCCCGTACTCCAACCGCACCAGACTCACCCAGCCTTGGTTCATCTACTTCAACCCCACTGACACCTGACATGGCATTCTATCATCTTTTCTATACTCTCACTTAACTTTGCCAAGCCCAGACTCAAGTTATTCAAAACTCCCCCACTTTCACCCTCTGCTACTCTTTCTCATTCCCCACTCACTCCCACATTCACTTTTTCAACCCTTTCACTCAAAGGAAACTTACACAAACTGTACGTATCGTCTTTCTCATGACTTGGTGTTCTTCACAATCTATGCAAATCTTGCATATCCTTGTCCACATTCTCTGTACTCTCCAAGTTCCCTCCTTCCACACTCTTCTCAAATCCCTCAAAATCAATTTCACCCACATTCTTATTAACACCAAACAACATCGCAAGGGTATTTTCACTCCTCATACTTGCTGACTTCTCAACCCCTCAAAATCAAACAACCAATCATGCATACTTTTTCCAAACAGCCTAGTAATCATACCCTTACTCTTTCTACTTCTTTTCCCTTTAGACCTCTTTCGTTCCATCAACACTAGTTGTTTATCTCTCCAATTTATATCTTCTATCTCTCCACTCTCCCTTCCCTTCTCTTCCTTTAACAACTTCCTAATGGAATGTTCCATTATATATTTTGGTGGTTCTCTCCATTTTCTCAACTGATTATAACACTATATATTATTAACTTTACATTTCCTTTTTCACTCCTGTCTTCTAACACACAACTCAACCCATCTGACCACACTGTTTTCACTACATACGGACCTTCATATTTCTCACAGATCTTAGTGTCAATCTTCCTTTCTCAACCACTTCCTTCAACAATCTATCTCCTACTCTTAAAATCTCAAACCTTTCTTTAGCCTGCCTGCCTCCACACATCCAACTCTGCATTCAAATCCAACCTCACTCTCACACACCCCTCATAATTCATGACATTCACTTCACTTGCGGCATCCTAGTGCTCTTATGTACTGACCTATTATATATCGTTACCAGTCTTCCTAACAACAAATCCCATTCCTTCTCTCTATCAGTCAATATTTGTAGCATCTAACTCTGCCAACCCATTCACACTTGGCATGTTTGGAGTTGTTACTACATGCTTGATACCCCACTCTCTCAACATTTGCTCAAAATGTCTACCAAAAACTCTGTCCCATTATCACTCAACAATCTTACTAGTTTCCTTACACACACAAGCAACAAGACCATACTGACCACTCTTGCAATGTCTTCACTAGTCTTATTCTTCACCATTGCACAACTTACAAACTTACTCTTGTGACCTACCATAACGACCACAGCTACATTTCTTCTTCCAGTTACTGGCAAAGTTACACAATCAATTGCTGCTAACTCAAACGGTTCTTTCATGCTCAACTTCAAAACAAGTGGGCTAGCAAACACTCTTATATTTTCCCTTCTGATGTTCTTCACCAGTAACTGCCACATCCAAAAAAAATTTCAATAAATATGGGGGAAAAGATTTGCTCTTTCATACACTATATTAACTTCCCAATATGTCTATATTTCTCATGGACTAACATGTGCCATTCCTACTGCTCCACTCACTGAGAACAATAGAATATACATCAACACTCCCATCCTTTCTCTTGAAAAATACACCACTCCACACAACACAAATCTCTCAGCAAACCATATCCACTTAACAACAAAGGCCATCTTCTTCCAGCATTTCCTCTCGTGTCCAATTCCACCATGTCCTCCTCCTCACTATCAATCACTCCCACTATGTCCTCTCTGACTTCTGTATGCTCATTCTTCTTGTGTTAGTTCTACCACTCCTCAACAGGCCAGGAATGACATCTATTGCAAGATGTATGGGGTCTGTCTTGTCTTAGAGGAAACCAAAAAGCGTGAACATGGGAGCCATGGAAGGCTGGGACGCATATTTTGACGGTCAAGGGACTTCTTAGGCTGGTTAGAGGAATCCATGATAAACCCACGATACATACACAGACAGCCAAAAACACTGTACTACAAGCAGAGAAAGGAATCACATCACAGGCTTACAACAAAAACCGACTTGGGAGTAGGAGAGCAAAAGCAAACGTCTCCTCTCCAAGGCAGTTGAAGAAATACTAATAAATCATTCCATCAACACTAGTCTTTTATCTCTCCAATTTATATCTTCTATCTCTACACTTTCCCTTCCTTTCTCCTCCTTTAACAACTTCCTAATGGGATGTTCCATTATGAATTTTGGTGGTTCTCTCCATTTTCTCAACTGATTATAGTGTGATATTATCAACTTTACATTTCCTTTTTCACTCCTGTCTTTTAACACACAACTCAACCCATTTGACCACACTGTTTTCACTACATATGGACCTTCATATTTCTCACAGATCTTAGTGTCAATCTTCCTTTCTCAACCACTTCCTTCAACAATCTATCTCCTACTCTGAAAATCTCAAACCTTTCTTCAGCCTGCCTCAACACATCCAACTCTGCATTCAAATCCAACCTCGCTCTCACACACCCCTCATAATTCATGACATATTCACTTGGAGGCATGCTAGTGCTCTTATATTTTCTCTTCTGATGTTCTTCACCGGTAACTGCCACATCCAAAAAAATTTTCCAGAAATATGGGGGAAAACATTTGCTCTTTCATACACTCGATTAACTTCCCAATATGTCTATATTTCTCATGGACTAACATGTGCCATTCCTACTGCTCCACTCACTGAGAACACTAGAACATACATCAACTCTCCCATCCTTTCTCTTGGAAAATACACTACTCCACACAACACAAATCTCTCAGCAAACCATATCCACTTAACAACAAAGGCCATCTTCTTCCAGGTACTCCCTCTCTCATACACCTCTAACTCACTCACAATCAGACACTTCCACTGCATCTCAACATCCTACCAATTCATTTCCTCTCGTGTCCAACTCCACCATGTCCTCCTCCTCACTATCAATCACTCCCACTATGTCCTCTCTGACTTCTGTATGCTCATTCTTCTTGTATTAGTTCTACCACTCCTCAACAGGCCAGGAACAACATCTATTGCAAGTTGTATGGGGTCTGTCTTAGAGGAAACCAAAAAGCTTGAACATGGGAGCCATGGAAGGCTGGGACGCATATTTTGACAGTCAAGGGACTTCTTAGGCTGGTTAGAGGAATCTATGATAAACCAACGAAACATACACAGACAACCAAAAGCACTGTACTACAAGCAGAGAAAGGAATCACATCACAAGCTTAGGACAAAAACTGACTTGAGAGGAAGACAGCAAAAGCAAAAGTCTGCTCTCCAAGGCAGTTGAAGAAATACTAAATACATCACAGGTTCAAGTGTCGACTCTGATTTGCTCTCACCTCACCAATGTATCGGATGCCAGATACCACAGATCCCTTGCATATATAAAATTTTTTATTTTTCTTAACTGGTTTCCAGGTGGCACCACAAGATTTATCCTAATGTTAAGACCGAAGATTTGTTCAGTGTATGAACTACATGTAATTTTATATGCCCCTAAGACAAACTCTTCTGGAAACTTTACAGCCAAAACCACCAAAGCCATGCCAATGACCCAACTGTTTACACAAACTTTGTAGGCAAGCTACATATACAAATGTTCTTCACAAAAAATTGATCATCTCCAAGAGAAAATAAAAATTTGTCATTCACATAAAATAAACATATTACTGTTAAAGACCTTGCACTGATGAGAATTCTATACAACAAATCTAATACAGTGTACAAAATTTGTGGAGACAGCTGGAAAGAAAATAGCTCACTATTAATGAATGAATCAGTATTAAACCATGTAACACACTCTTGGTATGCCAAAAACAGCCAAACCACAGGTTATTTAACAATTCTGAATGGTCTATTTGAGTTGCCTTCAGCAGATGAAAGTACATGTAAAACATTAACTTTGTAGTTGTATGCGAATTTACACTAATAGAAAATTATCCAAAAGGGACGTCTCTGCTTTTTGAAGGGTATGGAAAAGGTAAAACATTGAATGCAACTATTTAATAATAACCATATTTCTAGATCAAGGAAACGAGGTCAAGAAGCTCAGCTAAAATTGCTATAGCATTACATCTGCAACACCTCTGCAAATCTACTTCAAGCTGGCTATACCAACTTTACTGCAAAGAGAAAGAGAGAAAACAAAAGATCCAAAAGTAGTCAAAAAAAACACAGCAACTTCATTTGCTTTAAAAATCTGGTTGTAGATATTTTTCACTGGATGAAAGTGGATTAAATCATAAACCAATTTAATTAGTTTATCATAACTATGACAAATTATTAGACCCAAAGTCAAAAATTATATCTCAGTTTGGAAGGTATGAAACTGTTACATATATCCAAAAATCTATACAATACGTAGTAACTAATATCTATGGATAAAGTTAATTTGTAGATACAGTAACAAAATCTATATTACAATACAGCACTATGATCCCTATCCATGCCAACTGATCTATAAGTTGATAATTTAGTTTTCATTTAACTTAGTGGTCTGGTTAATCCTTAAACGCTGACTGGAAGTATTATACATTGACTAAAATTGTCTGTCGGGTGCTTAATTGACGTACGATACGTCGACCACACAAAGTTTTTTTAAATATTCGCGGAAAAATAGTTATAGGCCTAGTTTGCAAAAAATTTTAAATCACACGCCTTGAGGGATGCTGGGAGTTCACGGATCAAGCCATTGTTTTGTTTACAAGCATTACCCAGGCACGCATGCGTGAATTTCTTTCTTCTCGCACTAAAAAGCATCAGCGACACATCTCAGAAATTCTTTTGTCACTTTGTCGTAATTTTTGTACTGTTTTATATTAGCCGTTACATAGAGTTTTATGTATGAAAATGTGCGCAATTTCATGTAGAATACATGAAGATAAGTGCCAAAATTTCAACCATCAGTCAACTTTGACTCTACTAAAATGGTTGAAAAACACAATTGTAAGCTAAAACTCTTACATTCTAGTAATATTCAATCATTTGCCTTCATTTAGCAACAAATTGGAAGTCTCTAGCACAATATTTAGATTTATGGTGAATTTTTGAAAATAACTTTTTCCTTACGTCTACACGGTAACTCTACCGAAAAAATCAGAAATTCTTTCGTCAGTTTGTTATAATGTTTGCTCAGCTTTATATTAACCATTGCATAAAGTTTTATATGTGAGAATGTGCTCAATTTCATGTAGAATAAAAAAAAAAAAAAAAAAAACTCATGGTTGTAGCTTTTATAGGTTTTGAAATATTTTCATATAAATCACAATAAGTGCTAAAATTTCAACCTTCGATCAACTTTGACTCGACCAAAATGGTCGAAAAACGCAATTGTAAGCTAAAACTCTTACATACTAGCAATATTCAATCATTTACTTTCATTTTGCAACAAACGGGAAGTCTCTTAGCACAATATTTTGATTTATGGTGAATTTTAAAAAAAACTTTTTCCTAACATCTGCGCGCAGTAACTGCCGGAAAAAATAATTAATTCTTTCGTCAGTTTGTCGTAATGTCTGCAGTTTTATATTAGCCGTTACAGTTTTATATATGAAAATGTGCGCAATTTCATGTAGAATACAACAAAAAATCACTCATGGTTGTAGTTTTTATTAGTTTTGAAATATTTTCATATAAATCATGATAAATAGAAAAAATTTAACCTTTGGTCAACTTTAACTCGACCGAAATGGTCGAAAACTACAATTGTAAGTTAACCCTTAACGTTGAAGAGGTAAAAATCAAAAACTCCCCCGAATGCCGGAGCCGGTTTTGAGTGAGCGTGGAAGCGGAAAAAATAATTTATTAAAAAAATCACAGCGCGCTTAGTTTTAAAGATTAAGAGTTCATTTTTGGCTCCTTTTTTTGTCATTGCCTGAATTTTAGTATGCAATCATCAGAAATGGAAAATAATATCATTATCATATGTAAATAATGCGATATATGGTAGCGAAAAAAAGAAAATTCATACATAATTGTATTAAAATCACGCTGTGCAAAAAACGGTAAAAGCTAACGAGTTTTTTTTTTTTTTTCATTGTATTGTACACTAAATTGCAATCATTTTGATATATAATACATTGTAAAACAATAAAAGCAACACCGGAAAAATATTATCACAAAATGATGTACGAATTCGTAACGTGCGGACGTAAAAAAATGTTTTTTTCAAAAATTCATCGTATATTTAAATATTGTTCTAGAGACTTCCAATTTCTTTCAAAATGAATACAAATGATTGAATATTATGATACTGTAAGAGTTTTAGCTTACAACTGCAGTTTTCGACCATTTCCGATGAGATAAAAATGCAATTATTTCGGAAATTAGAAAAGCTACAACCTTCAAATATTTTTCCTTTTATTCTACATGAAATTGCGCAGATTTTCATATATAAAACTCTAAGAAATGCCTAATATGAAACGGAGCAAATTTTCCGAGAATGCAATGTACGCAATTCGCGATTTATGGCGGAGAATCGGCACGCGGAGGGAAGGAAAGTTTTTTTCATAAATTCACCATAAATGAAATATTGTGCTAAAGACTTCCAATTTGTTGCAAAATGAAGGTAAATGATTGAATATTACTAAAATATAAGATTTTTAGCTTACAATTGCATTTTTCGACCATTTCGGTAGAGTCAAAGTTGACCGAACGTGGTTTTTTTTCTATTTATCGTGATTTATATGCAAATATTTCGAAAATGAGAAAAGCTACATTTTCAATTTATTTTCGTTGTAGTCTACATGAAATTGCGCACATTTTCATATATAAAACTTTATGTAACGGCTAATTTAAAATGGTGCAAACATTACCACAATCGTACATATGATTTTTTCGGAAGAGTTACCGCGCGGACGTAAGGAAAATGTTATTTTTTTCATAAATTCACCATAAATCGAAATATTGTGCCAGAGACTTCCAATTTGTTACAAAATGAAGGTAAATGATTGAATATTACTAAAATATAAGAGTTTTAGCTTACAATTGCGTTTTTCGACCATTTCGGTAGAGTCAAAATTGACCCAAGGTCGAAATGTGTCACTTATCATTTTTTATATGAAAATATTTCAAAACTGATAAAAGCTACAACCATGGGTTGTTTTTAGTTGTATTGTGCATGAAATTGCGCACATTTCCATATATAAAACTTTATGTAACGGCTAATTTTAAAATGGTGCAAACATTACCATAATCGCATGTATGATTTTTTTTGGAAGAGTTACCGCGCGGACGTAAGGAAAAAGTTTTTTCATAAATTCACCATAAATCGAAATATTGTGCTAGAGACTTCCACTTTGTTGCAAAATTAAGGTAAATAGTTGAATATTACTACAATATAAGCGTTTTAGCTTACAATTGCGTTTTTCGACCATTTCGGTAGTCAAAGTTGACCGAAGGTTGAAATTTTGGCACTTATCGTTATTTATGGAAATATTTCATAACTGATAAAAGTTACAATCATGAGTATTTTTTTGTTGTATTCTAAATGAAATTGTGCACATTTTCATATATAATACTTCATGTAACGGATAATTTAAAACGGTGCAAAAATTATGTCAAAGTGACGAAATAATTTTTGAGATGCGTCACTGATACGTATTTAGACTTTTTAGTGCGATAAGAAAGAAATTCGCGCTTGCGCGCCTGCGTAACGATTGTAAACAAAACAACGCCTTGATCCGTGAACTCCCAGCATCCCCCAAGGCGCGTGATTCAAAAGTTTTTGGCTGGTAGGCCTATAAGTATTTTTCCGCGAATTTTTAAAAAAACTTTTTTGAGTCGACGTGTGGTACGTCCATTCGGCAATCGGGGGAGATTTTTACTAGACGTTTAATACGTCCATTCGGCGTTTAAGGGTTAAATCACTTACAGTATAGTAATATTCAATCAATTACCTTCATTTTGCAACAAACGGGAAGTATCTAGCACAATATTTCGATTTATGGTGAATTTAAAAAAAAAAAATGTAAACGTCCGCACGTTACGAATTCATGCATCATTTTGTGATACTATTTTCTCTTGTGTTGCTCTAATCATTTTACAATTTGTTATATACCAAAATCATCGCAATTTAGTGTACAATACAACAACAAAAAATGATATTGTTATGATACAATAAAGTTTGTTCATACTTACCTGGCAGATATATATAATCAAGTACCCACCCACCTCCCCTCAGGGGACAGTGGAAATAAAAATTATGAATAGAAAATGGGAATGGTTCCTGATACCCGCCTCCCAGCGGCGGGAATGGGTACTAACCACCTGGCCGACCACTGCGTGTGTCGGAAGTTTTTTAAATTCTGTCGGACTTCAGAAAATACAGCTATATATATATCTGCCAGGTAAGTATGAACAAACTTTATTGTATCATAACAATATCATTTTGTTCATGAAACTTACCTGTCAGATATATATATAGCTGAATCCCACCGTTGGAGGTGGGAAGGGACAGAATAGAAGGATTTTGGGAAACAAATGCATGCAGATGATTTACATCTTGGTTCCACCTGTTAGCATAGCCGACTTCGTGATTACTGTCACCCAAGTCTGCTTCTGCTTTACTAGAGTTGCCAGCGAGGTAGAGACCTATAAAGCTGGTGCACTCCAGATGATCTGTCAACGGGGGCGTGACCACAATGTGACTAGACCATATTGACCATACCATGAGGGCTAAAGAAGTAAAATTAAATAATATATATAGATATATATATATCACCACCTGACCAACCTAGCAAAAGTTAAGGTGTGTTAACTAAGGCTTAAGAGTTAAGAAGTCGCCGTTGTCGGCGACTCAACAACTAAAATAAGAGCTCTTCCTAACCATTTTCTACAGGATAGGATGAGTGGTACTTCTTGCCCACAAGATTGTGTCTGCAGACACGTATGGCCCTAGCGAGCAGCAGATCTCATATGCCATCTTCACATCTCGCAGGGAGTGTGAAGTGAACACAGAGTTGCTTCGCTAAAACATGGTACTCAGGATGCTGCTGAGTGCCATGCTCTGTTGAAATGCTTCCGAGGCCGCGCCCTCACCTCGTGAGCATTCAGATAAAAAGATTTCAAATCTTTGTACAAACACAATGAAGGAGCATTTTTGAAAGAACTCCTTAACACTAAAGCCAGGGTGTTCTTCGATATGGGCAAGTCTGGTCTTTTTCGGAACACTGCAGATTGCCCGAATGACTTCGACTTTCTTGAGTTTTATGTAGATAAAACTTGAGAGACCCGACAGGGCACAGGACTCTCTCTGGCTCCTGCCCACTAACTTGTGCCATCCTTGCTTCCAAGCTCCTGGCCCAAAGACAAAACGGGTTTCCATTCTTAGGCCACAACAAAAGGCTTAGAGAGCACACCGCCTTGTGTTCTCTAAAGCCAAAACTTGTGACGATGGCTTAAAATCTCACTAACCCTCTTTGTCGTATCTAGGGTGGTTAGAAGAAGGCCTTCCTGATCACATGCAAGAAGTTAACAGGTCGGAGAGGTTCGAATGCTTTGACATCAAGAACTTCAGACTACGTCCAAGTTCCATATTGAAAGCTTCGATCTGGACATGCACAGTCAGTCCGTCTGTACTAAAGTCAGGTGACCGACCAGTTGACCAGTCAGACGAATCAAGGACAGCAAGGCTGTACCCTGAAGACCATAAGGCACTATTCTTCGCTGAAGGATGAGTGTCTGGACTGCCTGGGCGATTCAATCTAAGCAAACCTTGGGGGGTGTATCAACGCAACCCAAAGTCGTCAGCGAATCAACTCCTGACTCGAGCTTCTGGTGCCAGGAGAAAGGAGCAAGGAGCAAAAAGGCGATTCAGTCCCGAAGGGAGAATGCCTGACAGTCCAACCTGGTCTCATGTTACACGATCATCGGGGGTGTATAAACGCAACCGACTTCGTCAACAAGAAACTCAGGGCTACTATATGTCGCCTGATCTCGCACGAGTGTCTGACTCCGAGAAAACAGGTGAGACAAAAAGTAGATGGTGAGCGAGTTTCGAGATTCCACAGAACTCAAAGATCGTGAAGGGCTTTGTTGTTTGACAGACGCAAATCTCTGAGCCCAAAAGCCGTCAACAACATATTTGCGTATTCTTTAATAGTTGTGACTGCCAGCTTATCCCATTCTTCAGACGGAAATGGAAGACGGTAATCTTATTCCTGTCAACATCTCGATAGTCTGAACGTTGTCAGACTCAGAGCGGAGAGGTTATAGGTACCTTTCGAGTTAGAGTAGACGGACTCTCTCGGAAAAGGTCCTTGGAAAGTGAACTAGGAAGGATGTGACCTCTGTGAATCCATGATCCTGAAGGCCAACATGGGGCGATCAGCGTCATTGTCGCTCCCTGTGACGTCATAAATCCTCTTATTTCATTTCCTAAGCGATTGAAAAAGGGGAAAAGAGACTAAACATCCATCCCCGTTTAATATCATAGGATGGCGTTTAATGGTACCGATCCCGGATCGAGAAAAAGGGAGCAGAGAAGAAGAAGCCTCTTCGTCCTCAACATATCGAAGAGAAGAATGAAAGGGCGTCCCTAAAGTCTCCACAACTCTCAACTTACTTCTAAAGAAAGATTCCACTCGGAAGTCAAAAGTTGCTGCCGTCGATCGAGACGATTCGTACGGACTTTTGCAATCCTGTAACGAACCTCTAGAGGATCGTTACATTCTACGCCTGTTGTTATAATAGGCTCTTTCTCGTAAACTCGAGCAGGGACCGAGAGAAGATACTTCTTAAGATATGAGAGAGCTGTGGAATATCAGAGTTGATGTGGACCACTGGTTCCCAAAACTCGTTTCGAGGACTGGAGGGACGACCGAATTGCATTTACTTCTTTCAGATTAAGATCCAGGACATCTGAAACCCTATCCAGATGTCCGGCACCTTCTTCCTATCATGACGCACTGAGAGATGTTCAGAATCATTCCTAGATCTTGAATAATATTTCAGTTTCCCGGTAGGAAAAAACTGTGGTCTGAATTGCAGTCTATTCGGGGAAACAAACTTCTTCAGGAAGGAAATGGTCCCCAGCAAGCTCATCCATTCCCTCCCCGAGTATGCTTACTTCCCTAATAAGGCTGCGCTTTGCCTAAGCAGGAGAGCATATAAAAGTGCAATGTTGCGGTAGACTCGTAGTTCTATACCGTGCAGTAACGAGCACCGAAAGGATTAAGAGATAACTGTTGAACATAGTAAGGCAAAACGAATGCAACGTTTATTCATTCACGTAAGAAATCCCCTCAATCTTAGGCTAAAGTCCGTGATTGTAGGACAGAGATACAGTTAGTCAGTCAATCCCGCAGGAGAGACGTAACCGCCAGCACAGAGATACGGTTAGTCAGTCAATCCCGCAGGAGAGAGAGACGTAACCCACCGCGAATGACAGCGCACGATCTGTTACTGGCTCGGTTGGACAGTCAGACGCAGCAGCAGCCTGCAGCTTACGAACGTCGTCTCTTAACTTTATGTCTGGGTTGCCAGCTACCCTATTCTACGAAGAAATAGGTTCGTTATTTTTTGAGCAAAAAGAGACTCTCAAGCTGGTATATTTAAGCGAAACAGAAAACGCTAAATATATAGATGCGTTTGTGTCGTCAGAACACTACCATACAACGGTAAAAGATAAATCGGAAACTCCTGGAAGGCTGCAGGGAGTAACGATTAAATGTCCTTAAAATAATAGACAATAGACCTCTCGGTTGCCATCCGAAGAGGTAACTACAGCAAGCGTGTATGACTTGAACCAACCAGTAGTGAAATAACGCAAGGCAAAATATTTTATTATATCACAATACAGTTTGTTCATACCTACCTGGCAGACATATATATAGCTGAATTCGGAAATACAGCTACATACATATCTGACAGGCAAGTTTCATGAACAAAACTTAGAGAATCGAAGCAGACAGCTCAAGCTTCTTATGTTATTGGACATAAGCGTTCATTGACGTAGTCTACAAGTCTATTTCTTGTACGAGTCTGCGAATGACGAATGAGAGCTCTTCCGAATCTTGTCAATAAGAGCTTATTCGCTTACGCAATATAAAGTTAAAGAGATGTTTGTCAATGAGAACTAACCCATTTACGGGACAAAGAGATATTTTGTCAATGAGGGGATACCCACTTACTTGACAAAACGATATTATATTGTCAATGGGGGCAAAACGATAGTATATTGTCAATGGGGGAAAGTCACTGAATTGACAAAACGTAATCCAGGAAGTCGAGCATTTTATTTTTCCGATTCCCGTCTCAAACGAGGAAGGGGCAAGAATCCTGTTAAGAGACAGGGCTTACGGCAGGTAGAACGACGATGTTCAATTCGGCAGCGTAGTCCCGACTAGAAACTAACAAAATCTATCATCTGAAAAACCCTTTCAGATGGGCTAAAAAGCTTGCAAAATTATCCTGGGAAGAGGAAGAAACTCTCCAACCAGCTTCCTCTCCCGTATCACAACTAATGCCTGCTAAAGCTTAAAATTTATTGGCAGTATGGCAAAGGAAGTCCTGTCTTGCGCTTTCCTGAAGAGCGTCCTTTTAATGAATGCCTTTGCAAGAATCCTACTGAACGCCGCCGAGACGTCGAGCCTTTACATAACCCGTAACTGCCTTATCGCAAAGTCTTGACTGCGGTAGAGAAAACGAGATCTTCCCTTGAGCTTTCCTTAACTCCATCCACCTTTGCGAAAAGCAATATAATATTGACAGAGACCTCTTGAATTCACGAAACCCGAGGTCTTGCTGGGTTTCGAAGACGAAGTTGTCTGTTCACTTTAAGCTTCCTCTGAAGCACTGCTTACTTCACATTCTTGAGGCTCAAATCTTAAACAAGAGCTTGAAGAGTTCAACAGAAACGTTCAGCCAGGAGACAAACCTGGTGTGCGCTGGCGCGCGCTCGGCGTCCATTTGCGAGGACGCTCGGCGTCCTGGCGCGCGCTCGGCGTCCACTGGCGCGCGCTCGGCGTCCACTGGCGCGCGCCTGGCGTCCATCCGAGCGTCCCGTTCAAGCCGAGCGTCAAAAGAAGCGTGCAGAAAACCGTCACGCTCCTGACAGGCGTCAAAACAAGCGAGAGAAACTGCCTTCTTTTTCATATTTCTCGGTGGAAAGACGTACACGTGATCAGGCGACGTTCGCCTTCTTACTTCTCACTGAAACGCATAACGAGAGAGAGAGGGGACGTGAAGCGTCCTCTTCTATAAAGCTTCTATTTAGAGGGCGCGAGTCCTTCCGAGAGCTCCAACCCCTGCATGGGGAGGACGCCTCGGAGGACGAGAAGCAATCCTTCGAGATTCGTGCACGTGCACGATCTTCCGCAGCCTGGGAAGCATCAACAGGTCCTACCGAAGGGACGCCAGATCGATGTGGGTTCCCCGTAACCCTCCTTCGGCTTTCGACATGCCCTCTCCCTGGTCCTGGGAGTCCAACAGAGGTCCAGGCCTAGAGGCGTTATGGGGCGGATCTGACGTTCCCTCCTGACGAGAGAGAGGACGTGAAGCGTCCTCTTCTCTAAAGCTTCTTAGAGGGCGCAAGTCCTTCCGAGAGCTCCAACCCTTGCGCGGGGAGGACGCCTCGGAGGACGAGAAGCAATCCTTCAGGATTCGTGCACGTGCACGAACTTTGGCAGTCTGGGGATTTTCATCAGAAACTGCCGAAGGCACGCCAGATCGGTGGGGGTTCCTCGTAACCCTCCTTCGGCTTTCGACATGCCCTCTCCCTGTGGTCCTGGGAGTCCGACAGAGGTCTAGACCTAGAGGCGTTATAAGGCCGATCTGACGCACCCTCCACTACACAAGGGGCACTGTCACTGCACTTAGCCACTTCACTATTGCTCTCTAAAGCAAGCACTTTCGATTCTAAGTTACGAATCGAAAGAGTATAAGAGAAAGGGCAATAACCTCTACAGACACTGTTTTAGGGCCCGAAGGCAACATTACAGGGTTAGGAGTAACAATAACAGAAGTAGCACTCTTCACAACAATGAAGGAGAGCGATCACCTCTCGCAGACATATTCATAACCCGTAGGCCATACTATAGGGTTAGGCAAAATAAAGTCTACAGGAAGGTTAGCAGGTTCACTACCCTGACTTTTGTTTACTGATTAATTGCGTACATACGAATCATACTTTTTCCTTACGGAATTAGACATGTTTACTGATTAATTGCGTACATACAAATCATACGTCTTCCTTACGGAATTAGACATGTTTACTGATTAATTGCGTACATACGAATCATACGTCTTCCTTACGGAATAGACAAAGTCTCACACTCCTTACATGACAAATCTCAACAAAGAAGCAAGACCCATACCCCTCGTGTATACCAAGTGCGGATCTACCGAAGCTTTCGGTAGCCACACCCTATCTTTGCAGACAACCCCCTCTGAAACTAGCCTAACTAGATTCAGATATCTTATGCAAAAATGAATCAAATTCAAATAAATTTAAGATAGCGTATGCCTAGCCACAAATCCAAGTAAATAAATCCAAAGACAATTAGGATACTTAGGGCAATGAAGTTTCCAAAATCCTAAGACGGAGGTACGTACTGAAAACAGGTGTTTTCAGCACCGGCGACAGAAAAATTATGAATAGAAAATGGGAATGGTTCCTGATACCCGCCTCCCAGCGGCGGGAATGGGTACTAACCACCTGGCCGACCACTGCGTGTGTCGGAAGTTTTTTAAATTCTGTCGGACTACAGAAAATACAGCTATATATATATCTGACAGGTAAGTTTCATAAACAAAATTAACTTGTTAGCTTTAACCGTTTTGCTCACAGCGCGATTTGTATACAATTATATATTAAATTTTTTTTTTGCGCTGTCATATATTCCAATATTTATATATGATAATGATATTTTTTTCATTTCTGATGGTTGCATACTAAACTTCAGGCTGGAGCCAAAAATGAACTCTTAAATCTTACAAACTAAGCGTGCTAACTACCGAACGCTGCCGGCATACGAGAGACACTTTGGTAAATAGCTGCTTGGCGTTTAAAGCTTAAATTAAATAATCTTTACAATATAACACAAAGCAAATTTAAGTACATAAATTCCATACATTTTTGTTTAATATGACAATTTTTTTAAAGTAAACTGTATATTTCCTAACTATATAAACCTGAAATCCTTCACATTAGGAATTAATTATGGCAAAAGCTGGAAAATAGCTGCTAGACTTTTTAACAAGGTGTTTAAGTAGTTTAACTACCGCTCACAGGTGGCGGTAGTCCCATCCCACCCAAACGTAAACATTCCAGTGTGCTTTTAGCCCAGGTATCAGATTAAGGATCTACGGTTTGTATAGTTCGGAAAAATACAATTTAGGTTAAAAAAAACTGTCTTTTGTTCCTACATGAGACACAAACCCTCCTTTACATCAGGAAGACTCATACATTGGTACCTCGACATACGAAAGGCTCAACTTATGAAAAACTCGAGATACGAAAGCAAATACGAAAAATTTTACAGCTCTACATATGAAAAGTTTTCAAGATACGAAAGGTTGTTGCTGTAAAGTCCCGAGATTTGCCCGGACCACCAAGAACAATTTTAAAACTCTCGCGCCACCAACTGAGTAAACTTGCCACCATCCTCCCGCTCTCCCATTAGTTCCTGATGCTAGTCACCCCATAAGGTCCTGCTCTCCAATTGGTCAGCATCTACCCCTTGTGCTTTAAGTATTCTATTGGTAAAATGATGCTGTAAATTGAAAAACTTATTCATGCAATACATTTAATAAAAAAAAAAAAAACATTAGGTAAAGATAGAATAAAGAATAGAAATGAATGGTTATTATACTGTTTGGTAGTTTCAGTAGTTGAAGAGAGATAATGAAATTTATGGCTTACTGTGTAAAGTGATTGCTTGGCGATCGTTCGATACTCGTAAGTGCTGGATGTAAACAGAAATTTGGAAGCTTTTTTTTGTTTGTTTATTATAGTTAATGGTTACTTAATAATTATTTGAAATGAGTACATGCAATACATTTAATAAAAAAAATTGTGAATTAGATATCATAAAATATAAAATAAATCAGACTGCCAACAAATAAGTATTTTTTAGAATTCTTCTTCTGTTTTATTATTACGTTACGTATATGTATGTTTCATTATAGCTGTCAGTAACTCGGTATCTCCATTAGGTAAAGATAGAATAAAGAATAGAAATGAATGGTTATTATACTGTTTGGTAGTTTCATTAGTTGAAGAGAGATACTAATGAAAATTTATGGCTTACTGTGTGATAGGAAAAATGATTGCTTGGCGTTCGTTTGGTACTCGTAAGAGGTAAGACGGGTAAGAGCAGAGTGTAAACAATCAGTCTGTAAATCAGGGTCATTGCAATAAGGTTTTTTTTTTTTTTTTTTTTTTTTTGGTTTTTTTTTTTTTTTTTTTTTTTTGAGTATTATAGTTAATGATTAATTAATAATTATTTGAAATGAGTACATACTGATTATTTATACATTTTATTGGCATATTCTAAGCTTTTAGCTCTTAGGTTTAGATGTCAAAATCATAGACTAGGCTACAGTAGCAACCGCTAACATAGGCTAGGTTTATTGCTAAGGGACATATGCTAAAGTCCTAATATATGCAGTAAAAATGGGGTTGAACATTACATGCAATTGAATATTACTCAAGTATGTACAGTATTTTGCCTTTTTGGAGTCATATTTCTTCCATCGGATCGGCGTCGTAACCCTAGAACATGTGTTTTAGGCCTGGAAATATAATTTACTGGGTGTTTTTGGAGGGCTTGGAACGGATTAGCCATTTTACATGTAAAATGTGGTCCAAGATACGAAAACTTCATGATACGAAGGGCGCCTCAGAACGGATTAATTTCGTATCTCGAGGTACTACTGTATTTGGAGGGAGGAATCTGAATGATACAGAGGATGCGTGACTGATCAATAGTCAACCTTCTGGGGTTTTCTTGAATGATAGAGGAAATGTAACCCCACATGAAAAAACAAGCTAGGCTGAATCTGAGTCTGAGACCTCTCCCTCCTCCCCTTGCTAGAAAAAAGGCAGTTGCTTCTATAAATCTAAAAGATGCATAGAATGGTTGCTTGACTACAAAACTTACTTGCATCGGTTGCCAGTTCCAGCATGGTATGACTGAATCCATGAAGGGGCAGAGAAGAAGAGAAGCCCACATTCATTCTCCCATCCACAACCGCACCCCTAAGGCAAGATTCAACCCTGTCATAGCAAAGAAGCCAAGAAAGCTACACAACTTGTTGAGCAGTCATCACAGGTCCCAAGGAAAAAAAAAAAAAAGTGTCCAAGGACTTGTGGGCAATATCCTGAAGGTAGAAGAAAGTGAAGGTGGTCTGTTGAGACAACGCCACCACCTTCAGAACCTGATGGACTGACAGATTCTTCCTGAATGCAAGGGTTGGACAATGGCCATGACCTCGTGAGCTCTCGGACAGGAGGTACCAGTGTTGTCTATGCCAGCAGCAGAGTAACGCTCTTCTACTTGTCACAAGAAGCCAGAAAGAAATTGTGTTCTTGGACACTTGTTTTTTGGACGAGCCAGTGCTAACAAAGAGTCATTGACACTCAGGCCAAAGATGATGAGTCCTCTTCAGATAGCACTGCAGTGTTCTAACAGGACAAAGAAGCATCTTGTCTGTATCCTTATCTATGAAGCCCTCTAGGGAAGGGATCGGAAAGAACTCAAACCTGGAGTCAGGGACCGATGAAATCGAGCATAACAGATCCCCATCCCCTCGAGTATTTCACATCAAAGGAGAGTCCATGAAGTTCACCTAATCTCTATGCCAATGCCAGGGCAAGCAGGAACATTGTTTTGAAGGTCAGATCCCTGGCTGACGACTCTTGTGATATTCGTATGGTGCAGCTGGACTCCTCAGAAAGAGAGCCACGTCACATGCAGGGGGCCTGAGGTCCCTGGGTAGGCAAGACCTTTCGAAGCTTCTCATCAAAAGCGAGATCTCCAAAGAGGAGGAGATATCCACCCCTTTCAGCAGAAGGACTAAACCGAGGGCAGCTCAATAGCCCTTCACTACTGAAACGGAGAGAAGCTTTTTTCAGCGAAGGAAGACGAGGCAATCCATAACCCATTGAAGAGTCCCTCCGACCAGAGAGATACCCCGTCTATGACCAGCATACTGGAGCAGAGGACTACTGTCTGTGGTATCCAGACATGTTACTGCACAGTGCAAAAAAGCCTCTTACTTGCAAGAGATGGTGGATAACCTCTAGCTGTGAAGATACAAGGACTGCACTGGCTGATGGTACTGCTTTATATGAGGGTGAAACACGTTGTGTCAAGGAGGAATCTCTCTCAGTGCTTCAAAGAGCAGAGCTAGAAGGTCGGGATAATGGGAGCCACCAGAATCATCCTGAGACTTAGGGTGATCAACATTCTGCTGATCACCTTGCGAATCAGACCAAACGGAGGGACGGTGTAAAATTCGAGGTTGGAATGTATCCTCCACAGCAGCCCATGGGTCCAGCACAACAGAACAGATCTGAAGTTTTCTGTTCTGCCAGATGGTGAACAGCTATCTCTCTCTCTCTCTCTCTCTCTCTCTCTCTCTCTCTCTCTCTCTCTCTCTACTCTCTCTCTCTCTTGCTACTTCCCTCCTTCACTTCTCTCTCCTCTCTCTCTCAGTCTCTCCTCTCTCCCCCCCTCTCTCTCTCGTCTCCTCTCTCTCTCCCCCTAGACCAGTGACCAAACGGCGCCGTAATCCAGCAATGGCACAATAGGTAAAATTATAACTATGCATAGTACTATTGAATTTACTGTACTGTACAGTACATTATAGTATTATAAATACTGTAAAGTGAAAAAAAGCCTAGCTATAATCCTTTGGATGTCTAGAGTATGTAAAGATATAATAAGGTTTTATACAGTGTACGGGTAGCTGTAGTGTTCAAGTTACGATCATTTGTCTTACGATAATCCAATTTTATGAGAGACCAAATTACAAAGCCTAACTTCATCCCATCTTCTAGTTACATAAGTTCAAAAACAGCAAAAGAGAATGATGAAAGTATGATTTTAATGTTATACTCGTTGCGTAAACGTGTACAGCCATGAACAACCAAACGAGAAACAATTTTTTTTTTTAGTACAACCCAATTGAATAAAAACATCCGTTTGGTTCGTATGTCAATCATCATACTATAGCACACTATTACCGTAGTTATAAATAAATGAGGTTATGTAGAATAGGACCGGGATATCTTAATGTAATAACTTTATTTGCTAGAGATCAAAGATCAATATAGATCAAAGACAATAGGGAAATATACTGTTAAATTTAAACTTAGTTATAGTTGAAGCTGAGAAAACTGTTCAAGCTGCTAATGACCATTATCGTGCATCGGCAACAAGGATAAAACTCCAGTAAACGTATGCCATCAAACACAACCATAGATAAAATTGAGATAAAATAATTTTAATCAAAACTACTGCGCTTGAAAGAACACATTTTACTGTTGGTTTTAAGCTGATAAGAAATAAATAACGTAAAGTTCATATTACGATGATATAAAGGAAAACTGCGAACAGAATCATGTATTGTTTTACTCAATGTACATGTTGCCAACGTAATCTGTTAATGAGAAAAAAATTAGTTCACAATCACGAGACATATTCAATAATATTTCCTCATAAAAATAACCTTGTCTCATATAAGTCAAGTATCTAGATATTTGTTTATGCTAACTAAAAGCAAGAAAATTCACTCAGAATTACTTTAAATATGGCGAAACAAACTCGTATTTGCCATCAGCAGGTGATTTCCAAACCAAACCATTGGCCGCTAAGCAGAATACTGGCTTAGATTTACGGTAGTATTTTATAATACATTAATATGAGAATACATACAATATTATTGGATACAGTGAAGTAATGTATAACTTTTTAAAAGATTTATGGAAAAGATGCATATTTACTTTTTCTTCTGTGCTTATCTTAATTTTCATCCCTATTTTTTGCTTGCGAGTTTTGTCTTTTTAAAATCAATTTATACAACAACTGTAAATATAATTTGTATAAAAACGTGGTTCAATGATATAAATTAAAATATTATTATTCAGGCACGACTGAACAACCTATTGTCTTCATCATGTGAAGGGCTGTTACAAATACTTTGAAAGGATATGTGTACTGCCACTGTATTATATTTATCTACTCAGGTCTCGGCTCCATGTTGCTGCCACGTTGCCCAATGGCTTGACAGTAACCCCCCCCCCCCCAAAGTGGTAGCAGCTGGAGGGGAATGCTGCCCCTAGCTTCCTCCCTTCTTCTTCTTTCTCTTTTCCCCTTTACCTGACAGAAGAGAGCCCTGAAAGAGCCATGACTGGATGCAGGCAGAGGAAGCAGGTGGCTGGGTTTTCCAGCAGGTAACCCTTGAAGTCTGGGACTTCTTAGGGACCGAGGAAGAGCTAGCCTGACCGGGTTCCCTTTGAAGTCTGGGACTTTAGGGGATGAGGCAGGGCTAGCCTGACCAAAACGTCAGGCCACAGAGACACGCGAAAACCCAGAGGTCTTGGTCACTGCTTGGTGAACAAGGTGGTTATTGTTTGTTTGTATGGTGTTTTTACGTTGCATGGAACCAGTGGTTATTCAGCAACAGGGCCAACGGCTTTACATGACTTCCGAACCACGTTGAGAGTGAACTTCTATCACCAGAAATACACATCTCTCACTCCTCAGTGGAATGGCCGAGAATCGAACCCGTGACCACCGAGGTGAGAAGCATACACCAAACCAACCACGCCACTGAGGCGCCAAGGTGGTTATTAACCTTGACACGGTGCTTGAACGCCACAGTATCTACCAACCCTCTAAGGAAGAGAGAGGAGAAACCCAACAACGGTCCATTTCATAAAGTCAATGCCAACTTGGGACCAACCAACCTAGTGAGAGATCAGGGCCAACCTGCTTGGCTGGCAAGGAGCTCTCTGGGAGCATGTAATACACTTCTCATGTTGCAAAGGAGGAAGTATATTGTCCAAGCGGTTTGACTGAAGGGAATTCTCTTGCCAACAAACAAGATAATTCACTTAGTCAAAGACCTCCTCGACAAGTGCGGACCACGATAGCCCCATCAAAACCTTAGGATTCTAGGCGCAACGGACGATCCACAGACGAGGTCGTGGTCCCTTTCCTGAGATCATTGTGCTGATGAATCGGCACATTGATTTCCAAAAACATCCTCTGTATCTCATGGGTGTCCGCATCCTGGGGAAGAGAACCCTAGAGTCCTTTCAGGGTGTAGTCCTCCTAATCTACTCTCCCTACAGGAGGGAGAACCTTGTCAGACCCCTGTGATGATCCTTCCTGCACCATACAGGTGTATGACCATGCTGGGCCAAGAACCGAGCCAGGAATGTGTGCCTGTGTGGTAAGATTCTGAGGAAAACAATCACCAGTGTTCCTCCTGTGTGACTCATGCCTCCAGGTAAAACCCCAAGAAGTTGAAAGGACAGGTGAGGAGGATCGAGCATTCTCACCTGTCCTACTAGTAGAACCAACAGGAGGGGTAAGCCGTATGGGGTCACCAACCAGCACTGATGAGGGCGATATGAGTCTAGGAGAAAGGTTTTGCCTCAGCAATGTGCTATTCCGAGGAGAGTGGAGAGGTTCCTGCAAGCCGAGCCCTCGACTCAGTTGAGCTGGACCAATCGTTAGAATGCGATGGGGGCTGGGCAGAGTTGAGCAAGCAGGTAACTGGTGAGAACTGGCACTCTCCTCATGATGTGCCCCAGTCTTCTTCAAGGCCGAAGCCTCTACCAAAGAAGTTAGATCAGGGAACCTCCTCTTTGTTTCTCCAGGTGTTCGATTGGAGACCAAGACACTGGATCAAGCACCTGGCCGAGTACTGGTGGAAGCACTGGCAAGGAGAGTCAACTTTCTCTTGCTCTGTGCCCTCATCAGTACGGAGATAAGTCTTTCAGACACCGGTTCAGGATGTTCAAGGCTCTGTAGAGACTCGAACACTCAAGAGTGTCTCAGTTAGACCAGGCACCTGACACTGCACCAGTCTTTGAAGCTGACTTCTTAGAGCTGGTGACAGGTGTGTGGACCGAAGTCTGTGCCCTTGGTTTCCGAAATGCTAGACCCTGTCGAGACTCACAAATTAGTTCCCGAGAGAGCCCTCTGCTTCCCCTATGAAGGGAGGAAGCCCCTTAGAAGTCTCGTGACAAGACTTCTTAGGGGAGGGGAGGAGAAGCAACCTTCTTCCTTGAACAAGAAGTCTTGGAAGAGGGGGAGGAGGCAGCAGACAACGATGACAACAAACCCTTCCAGAATCTCTTCTTTGACTTCCTCTTCGTCACCTTCTTCAGGACGGTGGTCAGGTCCTCCATCCAGGCAGAAGCAGCTGCAACAGCAGGAACAGAATGAGACCACTACTACAGGGATAGCGGCAGCAGTGGAGACACCTGTAGGAGCAGAAGGCACAGCAACTGTAGGTGGAGACGCGAAAAAGCATGGTGGTGGAACCGCAACTCAAGGGCCTGACAGATGTAAGGCTGTGCCCATCATCGCTAAGGGAGTGTTAGCCATCAGGTGGTGACAGAATACCATAGTTGGTGCCTTTGCAAAAGCCAAGGTAGTAATGGTGTCGGTAGTCAGGGTCTCCACTATTTGTATTACCACAGTTTAGCAAGGTTAGCCAAAACAACTAGTAAGGCAGGAGTGCCCACAAGTTCTAGTGGGTGCCAAGTTGCCAACAGGTCCGACAGTTGCTCCTCCACCCCACTTGATGAATCAAGAGTCAGGCTAATGGAGAGTCTCTCTCCAAGGGAGGATCAACCCTCTTTGCACGACCGGAGGCGGAAGCAAGAAGGGAAGCTTGCTGGGAGAAACTAAATAAAAAGGATCGGATACGAAGGGAATCGTCAGGGGGCGTATAAACTCAGACAATGCCTTAGCAGGGCGTATAAACTCAGACAATGCCTTAGCGTCCTTCCTACGATACTGTTTCCTCCCTGCAAACTTCACCCACTACACAGGCAACCAGAAACACCACTCGTCACAAGGGAGTTCAGGATCACTATCACGTCCCCTGTAGGAGGTGCAGAGGGCATGAGGGTCAACTTCAACACAGAAGCAAAAGTTATGTACACCCTTTCCCGCCAACCCCAGGAGACACACGCTGGGAAGTAGCGGTATTATGTGCAGGCTTATTACATTTGTGGGCTTGCATACAACAGCAAAAAAAAAAATATTCCTGCACACAAAAACTGAAAAGGTCCCACCAGGAAAAAACTGCTAGCAACAGTTGGGCAGAGACCGAAGAGTACACACGTCCGCATCAGACGACAGCCAAAAGCAAATTGGAATGTTTAAGTTCGGGTGAGATGGGACTCCTGCCAACCGAACAGTAGTTAAACTACCTAAAAACCTTGTTTAAATGTCTAGTGGCCATTTTCAAGCTTTTGCTGAACATAATTTTTAATGTAAAGGATCGAGGGTTTGTATACCATGTAGGAACAAAGATTTTTTGGAGTGTGACCCTCTGAAAGATGTCACACAGCCAATAATAATTCCAAATAACTTCTGCCCTTACACTTCATTCAAGGGTACCGTCTATAAAATGCACCATTCTAAAAGTCAGCACAGCTTAAAAATATTATAATAATGCAGCTGATGTCACATCTTTTGGTACCATGAAGTCTGATCAGCTGAGGGATTATTATACTATGACATTTTTTAACTTTAACTATTTATAGAGGATCTGCAACGCACTTCAAAGTTGGTATATTTTTTTTAAAGCAGATAATTGTTGCCCCTCTCAGTGAGTGAAAGAAAAATTTTATTCTTGCATTATGTATTGTAAAATGTGTAGTACTATTAATGTTTTGTTAAATGACATTTTATATGGATACAAAAAAATAGTTATAACAGACCTGTAGCATATGAAGCTTTAAAAAATTATTGGAATATAATGTTATCTTATCGACTGCTGTGGACTTCATTTTGAACAAAACAAACCTAAATACAACCAAGAAATGGAATCATAAAACTGGCATACAAAATAATGACTTTTTTTTGTTTTAATGCTAACTTCTAAGGTCTCACAATATATAAATTATTCAAATACAGTACAAATGCTAAACTAGTTTCTGATTTCCTCTCCTTATTCTCCTGTTCTTGCAGAGGCTAACTCTACCTACTTTTTGCTTCCACATATTTCTTTACAGAACCATTCTAATATGGAGGAACTTCTGTTCTTCCAATTCAGAGTTTCAATAATGAAGTTCCTATAAACCAGAAACTTTGTAATTCCTCTAAAACCAACAATTTGGTTGTGTAACTCATGCTTTTCAAAGGTTATCTTGCAGATCTGGCTAACCCTCTGCAGTTTTGAGGCACCTTTCAGATGTTACTGTAATTTCTTTGAGTAACTTCAAGTTGCTCCTGCAAAGTAATTTTCCTGTGATAGAAGCAATCTCTGCACCCATCACTTTACACACTTTACACCCATACTTAACCAAAATGGAAAATGTCAAGTGTTTTACGTACTATATTAGTTATTAAGTTGTACACAGGTACAAAGAATGTGCAAACAGCTCCATCAGTTTCTTACTGTCAATCCACTTCCTTCTCTGTACAGTCTTTAAGCTTGGACATTCACATAAAGTGTTCATATGTTAGCGCTAACATAACCATACTCAGCATACAGGGGTTGAGTTATGGACAATATTAACAAAAAATTATAACCTATTAGCATAGTTTTGCCTTTTCTACATTTTGAGATGGGTTACATGGATTATTTATAAAAGACCCAGTGGTAAAACAAATGTGACTAATACACGGATAAGACAAAATTTACTTAATGTTGGAATTTACAGATGGGGAAAAATAATTCACACCAATAACTAGTATATCTGATTCATCTCTAAACTCCTGAATTCCTTAACTATTGTGATGTTCAGGATCCTTTCAAAATGGGGATTCTTCATCAATCATTTACATGAAGGCCACCAAGGTGGGGAAGCAAGATACTTTTACCTAGCGTAGGATGAATCATATAAAATTAAAGGGAGAAAGATTTATAAAACTGGACTCAACACAAAGGAGTTTTTGAAATAAAGGAAAAACATGAACAAATTATACAATTCTTGACATAACCTTGGAAAAACAAACAAATAAACACTCACTAAATGCATAATCTATGGAAGGCCGATCTAGCATGGTAAATACTATGGAAGCCAGTTACAAGGCAGTTCAGTCAAAGGAATGTTTCTAAATAGTAAAGAGACCTAAAAGTCAGTTTTGGGCTCTTCAAAAATATTCACATATTTTGAAGATGAAAAACTTCTTCATAAGCATGTTTTCACATAAAAAAAAAGTCAATATGTCGTAAACTATTTAAGCAAATAACCAAAAATTCCCAATCTACGCCTTAAGGGACTACTACCTAATTTGAAAGCAGAAAATACAGCTTAAAAACTTACTGTGTCAGTCTTAAAATTATCCTTTAGTGTAGTTCTTTGGTCATCATCAAGGCCATCCATATTTTGAAGAAAATGTAAAACAAATGCGGCAAAAAATGTAGTGAAGTCCACAGAGGCCATGTTGTATACAGTGATTGTTATCTGAAAAGATTTATAATACAATTAAAAACACTTACAATTACTTTTGTAACAAATATACGCTGCTATTGTCTTTGTGGCCTCGTAACATTGGGATCAGATTGCAATCCATTAGGGAATAAGGACTCAGGATCTAGGGTATGAAGAGTCTAGTGGTAATGAACTTACAGATTTGAAAGAAGGGTCTGGCCACATGAAAAACATTGGATTATCATGGGGGTAGTAGGCATGCTGAGCAGAAGTTGCCCCTAACTCAGTCCCGACCCAGCTCCCGTCAAGCAATGCTTTTTCCTACTAAGTCCCGATTGATTGGTGGCATCATTTGCTGTAACTATCTAGCATTTACTAAGATTCACATTAAAGTTAAGTTGTTAAACCCTGCCAATTCTCAATGGTGGCCTCCAAAAGCAAAAATAAAATACATTTTTACTCATTCTTCACGCAATGGAGATCTGAAGAAAGAATCCCAGTAAATTGAAGCTGCAGGTTATAGCCAAGGCTGAATAAAATGAATAATGGAGCAGGCTTAAGTGATGTCTGGAACTAGCAAAATCACACTTAATACTTATACAATCAAGTACTACTACATATATCACTGGCCTGCGTTTCAAAACTTTTTTTTTTTTTTTTTTTTACAAAGGTCAAGGGTTTTCCAACTGATTGATGACCCTTTTTGCAGCTGAATTGAAAAAATACAGTTAATTTTTCTGGGTCAGGTCTCGTTTCTAAGATATAACCTATTTTGATTCCAGCATATTTTTCCAAAATTTTGCAATTATCCAAGCATTTATGGGCTTTGTTTTTGCAAAACCAGGTCGTGTGTAACCTTTAATAGTAATTATTGTTATTTCTCTTTTCAGGTCAAGATATGTATAAAAAGGGATTGGAAGCTTAAAAACCATCCTAATAGGTTCTGTTACATGTGGATAAGTAGTTTTTCCAGACCGTCAAGCAAAAATCACAAATATTGTGAAGAAGGCATATCAAGCTTACTTTGGAGTCAAACTAGGGGACTAGGATAAGCCATTCGCTCCCCATATCTGCTGCAAAACATGTGTAGAGAACTTACAGGATTGGTGAAACAAGAAAGGAAGAGTATGCCATTTGGTGTTCCAATGGTGTGGAGGGAAGGGAAAGATCACATTACCAACTGCTACTTTTGCATGACAAATCTAAAAGGCATCAATCACAAGAACAAGCACTATGATATTCCTTCTGCCATACAGCCATTCCCCCACGGCCCTGATCTTCCTGTTCCTGAGCCAAATGTCACCATGGAATCTAGTTCTGATTCCTAATCTAGTGACATGACTGATACAGCTGAGTGTGGTGCATACAGGCCAGAATAGGACAACCAACCAATGCCTTTGACCCAAGCCGAACTCGATGAACTGACACGAGACCTGAACCTTTCAAAGGAGTCTGCCCAGCTACTGGGTTCTTGTCTTTGAGTGAAATGTCTCACTGGCACCAGGAACAACCTTCTATTGGTATCGGGACTGCGAGAGAGAATTTAGAAAATTCTTCACATTTGATGAAGCATCTTCACTGGTCTACTGTAACAATATTGCTGACATGATTGAATTACTTGGTCTGAAGTATGATGCTATTGAACGGAGACTTTTCATTGACTCATATAACAGAAGTCTCAAGACAATTTTTCTGCATAACGAAAATAGTTTTCATCGATCCCTGATGGGCACTCAGTTGAAATGAAAGAATCCCACAAAAGCATGGAACGTCTGTTGTCTGCTCTGAACTACTAGGAAAATAAATAGTTGATCTGTGTAGATCTTCAAGTTGTTGGACTCATCCTAGGACTTCAAGGTGGTTGCACAAAGTATCCATGCTTTCTGTGCTTATGGGATAGCCATGCTGATGACCAGCATTATGTCAGACAAGAGTGGCCATCAAGACTAGGATTAAAACCTGGGTCACACAAAGTTCTGTCCCACCCTCTGGTTGAACCAAGCAAGATATTGCTTAAACCCCTCCACATCAAACTCAATCTCATGAAGAACTTTGTAAAAGGCATTGGACAGGGAAGGTAGAGGATTTGCTTTCCTCCATCAAAAGTTTCAAGAAAAAAGCATGGAGAAACTTAAGGCACGTATACTTGATGGTCCTCAAATCAAGGATGCTAGCTTTGATGATGCCCTGAATCCTGCTGAACTCTCTGCCTGTTTGTCCCTAAGTCAGTCATTGCAAAATTCCTTGGCAACCACAGAAGTTCCCAGTATCAGAAGGTGGTTGATGAGTTAATGGAGAATTTCTGCCAACTTGGTGCACACATGTTTGTGAAAATGCACTTCCTCCAGTCTCATCTGTACTATTTTCCCAAGAATTGTGGAGACTTCAGTGAAGAACAGGGCGAGTGCTTTCACCAAGATATCAGTGCTATGGAGGAACACTATCAAGGCCGATGGAATGTCAACTTTCTGGCTGACTACTGCTGGTGCCTGAAGAGGGATGTGGAGTCTTCTCAGCACAAACAGAAGTCCCTGAAGAGACCATTCACCCATGAGTAGCTTCCTTAGTTCATTTTACTCTTCTTGCTATCTATTCAAAATATTTTGTAAGCCTTCTGTTAATAAATCAGTCCAATATTTTCAATATTGTGTTTTCACCTACAAATAGATCGGAATTTAGGATATTTTTAATGTGCTAATATTTCATTAACTTGATCTGATTGCGTAAAATGAGCATGATTTTTAGATTCAACACAAAAAACTGGCCCAAAATCAGGTATTATATGTTAGTGTTTGAAAAGAGCGCAGGCCAGTGCATTGTGCACGTTTTACACCCAACTTTGTTAATTTGCATGAAAAAGTATCTATGAATACAGCAAATATCAATAGTACTCAATCAGCTAAGATTTTGAGAATTAACTAATATCAACTGCAAATGGTGTACAATGACAATGTTTATATTCTGCAATAGCTTTAACTTTTGCTAATAATAACTTTTCTCCAAAAATCACTTAAGTCTGCAGAGCTTTTCAGTTTTTAGAAGTACAGTTAGAGATTGTACACCTGGAACAAACTGAGAGTGTGCTCATCCTAACTTTTACTTATGGTAATTACTATAATTACAGTTTTTGTTACAGTATCAATAGTTAGAGTTGTTATTGATTCACTTGAATTACCTACGGTTTTTACCATTATTTCAGATGTTTTGTATTAATACTTTCTACGGAGTACTTGCATTTGTTTCTCATTTATGGAAATTGTTTTTGTTGACATAATGAAATGACCTCCACGCCAAAACAAATACATACATCTGTGAAGGATTTGTTCTTACTCATACAGCCACTGTAAGTCGAGAGCTCTCAAGAAACCCTGCAATTATCATTTAGCTTTCTGGGTATTTCTGCAGATTGAACTTCTTCCATAAATTGTGATTTAGGCTAAGAGTCATGGTTTTGTGGAGAGGAAAAAATTTTAATTTTTACATAAATACATAGATTTTTTCTGTACAAGTACACCAGTCACAAAATGTATTCCCTCCTCCTAATTATGCTTATCTCAAAACCTCATTCCCAGATGATGTGAAAGAATGAGGCAGGTGACTGATTGAGTTCCAGGTGGCACATATACTAAGGATGGGGGGGAAGAGAACTGCTCTTTGTTGTTTGATCGACAAAAGACTGCAATGAGTTTGCATATTTTAAGGTAATGAATGCAGACTGTACAAAAGTATTGGTGGTCCTTTAAACAAAAACATCAGTTTTGGTTCAAATCAAAGAAGTTCCTAGTCTTACATATGAAATTGATACAACTGAAAAATACAGAATATATTCAAAACATAACGTGCCACAATGCTTACTGCACTGAAAACTTAAAACTCTTATATCTCCCTTATGAAAAATTATTTCACAAGGCAGATATTGTTTCCAAATTTCAAGAGATATTTTCTATATTAGTAGTGAATGGATACTTCTACACCAAAATTGTTAAAATTCTTACATACTTTTTAAACATTTTTTAGATAAATAGAAATACATACCTCTTCTTGTAGTAAATCTTGTGAGCGATGTACAAGAACCTGAAGCAGGACCGTAATAAAGTGCCCCAACATTGAGTTACGAAATACTGCCTGTAACATTAAAACAAAATACATAAACTTACTAAATAAAATGGTAACATAAAATTCTTTATAATTTAAATAATTAATGAAAGCATGTTTCCTTGACAATGATAGATGTATTACAATTATGAAAACAGATTTGAATTGAAAATTACTTCAATATTGACAAATCATCTCTATAAAACAGTCTGCACTTTCTTCATTTTTTCCAATGTAACAATTCAATTTTATTACTGTTGTCCTGTGTGTAACATCTAAATATTGCTGTATCTGCATTATAAGAGAGGTGTTTCCAGTTCAACTTACCATCACTGCATCACCAAAACCATTTTCCTATAGCCCAGAACTCTTCTTCTTGCAATGCATACATTTTGGTAACTGTGGTATGTTAATTTAAAATAAACTCACCTTATGATACAACTTGTATTTTGAGTTCAGACTTTCCATAGCTTCAAGGTTTTGCTTGAATATCGTAATGTCAGGCTGCATGAAGGACTGACCAAAAGCTTGCATTATCTGTATAAACTGGGCCTCATTTTCTATGGAATCCCAACTGCCTGCCCCCAATGATATATGAACAGATGGTCTAGAAAAGTAGTAAAAGTAAAAAAATTAATAAAAAATAAAACTTTATCCAAGTTGCAATACAATAGAAATGTATATCAGACAATGCAACCAAGTTAAGGAAAGTAGTAATTTGAACTGCACTATGTGGTCTGCTCAGTGTAACAATATAAAACCGATTCCATTAAAAATAATAATGATTAACAAAAAAGAATTTAAAGTCTATCACCCTACCAAGCAAATAGGCTGCTGTTCTAATCCAGATAGGCCCAACTCTGCAAGATCACCTCCACTTGAGATGGGCCTACCTATTCCAGATCAACTTATAAGTGCTGTTCTTAGGTTTCCCAAAGACAAATACTGTCATGCATATCTGCAAATGACTGCAGTCCATAATTTTTTATACAGTAGTACCTCAGGACACAAAATTAATGTTACGAAGCAGCCTTTGTAACCTAATTCGTTCCAAGCCCTACAAAACCCCCACAGTAAATTTTATAATAAAAGCTAAATTGACCAATAAACAATGAAATACAATAATTTGGACCATTCAATACCTAACATAACCTATACTGTACCTGTAAATAAAGTGTACAGTGGACCCCCCGTATTTGTGTATTCACGTTCTCTGGATTCGCGGACTCATACATTGGCGGATTTCTCTCGGGAACATTTCCCCACATTATTCGCGGAAAATTAGTGTATTCGCGGTATGTTTCTATGAGCAATATCTACAAATTCCTGGTTTTTTCTTATATTTCATCATAAAATGCACTTTTTGTGATAAAACTATTAAAAGAACAAGGTATAATAATTTTTAGTGGGTTTTTCTTGAGTTTAAACAACAAAATTGGAGGTTTTAAGCATTTTTATAGGTGTTCCAACTATTTGCGGGATCTAACTATTCACGGGTGTGTGTGTGTGTGTGTGTGTGTGTGTGTGTGTGTGTGTGTGTGTGTGTGTGTGTGTGTGTGTGTGTGGTATGCATCCCCGCGAATACGGGGGGACCACTGTATTAGTGTACATGGTACAAAAAATACTGTACATACATATGTAGTAAAATGTGGAACCTTATCTTGCGAGTAAGGTGATCTCCGAAAGTGGCGACAGAAGAGGAGGACAAATGGCAGAAAACATCAACACTTAACTTTAAGAAACACATTAAAAAATGGCAGAAAACATTAACACTAAACTTTATGAAACACATTAACAAATGACAGAAAACACTAACACTTAACTTTACAAAAAAAACTTAAAATTAAATTTTTTTTTGTCATTTTCATTTTTTTTTTTTTTTTTTTTTACTTTTTATACATTTCGATATTTACAAAATTTCAATTTCTTCGCCACTTTCAACTTTCTGTTTTTTCGTATCACTTGGATCTTCCTGTTTGCTTACTACTACTAAAGGCCTCTAAAAAATAACTATCCAAGGATGATTGCTTCTGCCTACTTTACACAATGTTTCTGAAAGCCAGAGAGGGACCAATACCCCTTACATCATGCACTCTAGCCTGCACAGCCATGGCGGCAGAATCATCATGAGTCTAGTATGCCTGTCTGATGGCCTCCTGTATCCAAAAAGAGATAGCATTCTTTGACACCTCTTTCTTTGTATGCCCTGTGCTAACAAAAAGTCTGCAGCAGCCTGGCCTAATTTTCCATGTCCTTTTAAGATACCAGCTCAGGGCCCAGACAGGACACAATAAAAGTTCTTGAGCATCACCACCCACAAAGTGATGGAATGGAAAAGGAAGTGCACCTATCATCATGCACAGAGGGATTTTGGGTCTTGGCCACGAATTCCAGGACAAATTTGAAGGACATCGACCACCAAACCCTGGTGTACTTCACAACATAGCTCAGACCGTGGAGCTCTCCCACTATCTTCAATGATGCCAAGGCCAAGAGGAAAACCGTCTTGAGCATCAAGTTCCTGTCAGGATGAGGAGATGTCGATACCTCTAAGGCGTAACACTAAACTCAAGGCCGCTCTGTAGCCTCTAATGGCAGAAACTGAAAAACTTTTCTCATCTCTGAGGAAGGTTAAAAAGTCTGCTATGCACTGAATAGAGGTTGTGAGTGGAGAAAAACCCTCGTATGACACCAATCGTAGTAGATCGCCATTTGCCTTGGTAAACTGCAGAGGTCAACCTTCTGAGACTGCTGGACATATGCCCTGCTGTTCTTTGAGAAAAGTCGGTGCTGGTTAAGTATCCGGTCTACCAGCTGTATGCGGTCTAGCCGCCATATGTAGGTGCTGGTTAAGTATGCGGTCTACCCGCTGTATGCCGTCTAGAAATAATAACATTTATGGGGCATAAAAAATCTAGAAAAAGAACAAGGAACATTTATTGGACATATAAAAGTCTACAGTACGAACATCATAAATAAAGTAAAAAAGAATTTATTGTGCATGATTAAAAAAAATCTAGAAAGAAAAACAAAGAACATTTATTGAGCATATATCGTACGAATATCTTTTAAGAAGGCTATAAACAAGTAATTTTCAGTTTTTCTTAGTACTTTCCAACAAAAATAGTTTAGATGAGATTGAAGCATATGAATAGGAACACCTCTTTTCTTTCTTAGAATATCAATTTTTGCATCCAACCAAGAACGTTCTATTGCCTGTGTATGTGCACCAGTTGCAGGATCCACATATTGTCTTTGGTGATTGACTGTTTGATAAATATATCCAAGGGTATTTAGGCAGCCATATGCAGGCCGCTCATCTGAATGAATAACCGATCCAGCCTGGCACTCCCTCTGAATTATTGGTATCAGAGTATTTACATGGCGCTTATGAACTTGAAAATATCTGCAGTCCAAACCTCTTTTTAGGCCAAACACCCAGGGTCCACTAATTCTAGCTCCATGATTTCTATTATTCTGTATATCAGCATCGCTGTCTTCTGTTGAAGGGCATCATCACCGATTAATAGTCGTCCTTGGTTGTATTTTCTTCGACCTGCGAATCGGGCCTCGTCGATCTGTATTGGCTCCTCTGCTATTCCAATCATTTGTTCCCTTTTTGAAAGTATACATCCACATACTTCACGACACATATTGAACCAATCTATAATTGTAGGCTTGGAGAGCCCCGTTAGCGTGACGGTAATTTCCACAGGCGTATCAGGTATAAAATAGAAAATTAACTCCAGTATTTCACATAATTTTAACCTGCAGTTCACACGGTTATTAAGATCTGTGTAATGAAAAAATTCATTTCCGACCCTGACAGAACGTGAGGTTTGGCATCCTTTCTTTGGGCATCTTAAAATCAGTCTAAAATCACCACCTCGATCCCTTTTCTTTTTTGCTGCATTACAGATCCACACTTGTGACACGGATCAGTATCTTGTATTGATTTTATCAGATTATGGTCTCCCAAAAAATCAACTGCACTCTCTTCACTTTCAATTATCTTGTAGAAATCTTTAGCACACATGATGAAACTTGAGGGTACTTCCAAGCAATGTTCTTTGACTATAATGGCAGTAAACTAAAATTCAAGCATTTAACTAAAAATATAAAGGTTTTGGAAGGTTTTAAATTTTTAAAATATTATAGGTTATTCTAAACAAGGTAATTGTTGTGATTGAATGCATAGAACTGCTGAAGGATGTCGAGTATGTAGTTACCTAAACAAATGTATTCTAAAATGGTAATAGTTTTGAATTTTAAAGCCATTGAATGTTGTTGCGTAGTTGGCAGGTCTACTACCCAGTTACCATATCTAGGTTATATTTCTGAAACTTTAAAACCAATTAACAGATTTGACAGAAGTTTGTTAGTAGACCACATACTTAACCATAAATATTTTGGTAGACCGCATACTTAACCAGAAGTTGGTTGGTAGACTGCATACTTAACCAGCACCGAAAAGTCTTTCACTCGGAGGAGGTACTTGATAGCCTCCAACCGTGAAGAGAAAGGGATTCTACTGACTGGTGGAACCTTTCTGTATGCGGCTGACACAGGAGATGCCGCCAAGGGGAAATTCTTTCAGAACCTCCAACAACAACGGCAGCAGATCTGGAAGCCATTCCGCCTGAGGCCACAGAGGGGTTACCAAAGTCATCCTGAGACCCTGCAAACTCATCAGGCTGTTCAGTACTTGACGAATCAAAACAAAATGGAGGGAAAGCACACATCTCCAGGTTATCCCAGGGATGTTGAAACACATCCTCTGCTAATGCTAAAGGATCTGGAACCACTGAACAGAATATTATCTTCAGTTGAATGAAGGGACCACTCTGTGCCTAGGATCTGATCCTGGTGACTGAGTTTGTCTGCGACCACATTCCGTTTGCCTGGGATATACCTGGCTGAGACCTCTGCTGAATTGCTGACTGCCCACTGGTGAACTTCGACGGTCAAGGCGTGAAGTTGACGTGAAACCAGACCTCCCTGCTTGTTCACATGGGCGACCATCGTGGTGTCCAACATGAGAATGACAGAATAACCCTCTACTTTCTCCCAAAACTCCTTCAGACCCAGGAAGGCTGCCTTCAACTCCATGCGTTGATATGCTGCTGTTTGTCCTCCAAACTCCAAATGCCTGAGGCAATGAGCCTGCCTAAATGAGCCCCCCACCCTGCGAGGGAGGCGTCTGATAACAGAAGGAAGTCTGGTGGGAGAGAACGCAGAGGGATACCCTTCAAAAGATTTCGGACTTCCAACCACCAACAAAGGTCTTCTCTCACTTCCAGAGACAGAGGAACCTTTAACATGGGTGAGTCCCCTGCCGGAGACCAGAATTCCCCCAGTCTCCATTGTAGAGACTGAAGATGAAGACGCCCATGAGGGACCAGCTTCTACAGGGAAGACAAAACTCCCGGAAGAACCTGCCACTGATGTGGTTCCGACAGGAAGTCACGCCACCACTTGCAACTTCTCCAACTTCTGATCCGACGGGAAAACTCTTGCAACCGCCGTATCAATGACCATGCCCAGGTAGAGAATCCTTTGACTGGGTACGAGGTTTGACTTTTCCTGGTTGACCACGATGCCCAGTTCCATACAAAACCGAAGTAGATGATCTCTGTCCTGCAGCAGCTTTTCCCTGGAACCTGCCAAAACCAATCAATCGTCGAGGTACCTCAGCAAACAGATCCCCTGAGCATGGGCCCAACTTGAGATGAGAAAGAAGACCCTTGTGAACACTTGAGGGGGTGTGGTCAGCCCGAAGCACAGGACTTTGAATTCGAGACCTTGTCTCCGAGAGAGAAGTGAAGGAACTTCCTGGACCTCAGATGAATAGGGATCTGGAAGTATGCGTCCCTCAAGTCTATCGACAGCATGAAGTCTCCTACCCTCACAGCTGCCAACACTGAACGTGGGGTTTCCATCTTGAACCTTGTCTTCCTGATGAAGTGATTCAAGGTGGATAAGCCAATCACAAGTCTTCAACCTCCCGATGCCTTAGGCACCAAGAAGATGCGACTGTAAAACCCCGGAGACGGACGTACCACTTCCTCTATTGCATCCTTGTATAGCATCTTCTGCACTTCCTCCTGAAGAGCCAAGAACTTCAGAGAAACTGGAGGATACGCCCTCCTTAGCTGCAGCTTGTCCGAGAGAAGAGGAGAAAAGTCGAATGGCAGTAGATACCCCGTCCAAAGGACATCTACCACCCACTTCTCTGCCCCTAACTCTGCCACTTGGCCCAATGGCCGACCAGGCACCCATGGCACAGGAGAGGGAGAGGCATCTTACCTACCGACAACCCCCTTTACCTCTGCCCCTCAAGCCCCTTCTCGGCTTAAATGAACAGAAGCGAAAGGGACATTGGTCCTCTGACCTAGGCTGGGACGAACGGGGAGGCACTGCCAAAACCGAACTCCTCGACGGCCTACCAGGCAACGATCTTCATGACTGCTGCTGGGCAGGGGAAGGAGGAGGAGCCAGACACCTCCAAGAACGAGAGACTGACTTCAGACACAGCCTGGTGCACTAATCTGTCCTTGGTGTCAGCCCGGTGCTAGTCTATCACATCCTCCAGCTCGGTCCAAGGGAACAGAAATTGAGACTCCAACAGATCTCCATTCCTCAATGCCAGCAAGGACTCAGGGTCACCCCACCTTTCCATCCTGGATAAAGCCACTTCTCTTCTATTCAGGAGGAAGTCAGCCCATAAATTAACACTGAGGAGAGCCATATATGAAAACGCCTTGCCTCCGGACTGCAACAGACTAGCAAGAGAGGGAGCACTCACCAACCCCTCTGGGAACCTGTCAGAAGCTATCTTGGCAATGACCGTAGACCAGAAATCCAGCCAAAAAACCGTCTGCAACATGGAGGCTGCCGTAGATTCCAATACTGAAGCATCCTGTGGATACAAGGATGGAGCCACCGAATTCACCTGCTCCAAAGTCAATCACAGCTTCAGACGAATGACATCTGGGTTAAGATGACACAACATCAAAAAAGCAGAGTTCGTAGCACAGTAGTTCCTATGCCTTGTGAGAGGCGGGGGTAGCAGCTTGGCAGAGCCCCTGGAGCGAAGCGAAGCGAACCATCCTGATCTGAAACAGAGGCGTTAACCTAATGTAAGACCGACTGGACATGCCCCGACAAGGGAAGTTGAAACGATGACTTGGGATCCTGCATAGCTCCTAGCAAGGCTTCCAAGCAGGAAGGAGTGTAAGACGACCGAGCCTGAGTCCTACTCTCCAAATTGTTGAATCCACGAAGGAGGTCAACAACTTCTGTAAAGGAAAACAAAAACTCTTGCGTGTCTCCCTCCTGCTCCGGCAATGGAGACTGACGATGAGAAGGGTGAGTAGGCTATCTAAAGCGCCTTCCTCATTTAAATTAACGGAAGAACCAGCAGCCAAAGAGCCTGAAACACCAACTAACCAGCCTGGGCTGGATTCAAGTGCCAACTCCCACAACAAACCATCCACAACACTAGGGACATCACTACGCACTCTTCCATGATATAGGCATGATATAGGAGCAGAGACAACAGGAATATCAATATCACTATAAGACTTCATAGAACCCTGGCTAGCTAAAGTCTTACTCTTATCAGGTCTAGAAGCTGCCTTTCTCAGCCTGCCTCTTTCCAACTTAGCTAAATGTGACTTTAAAGTCTTTCATTTCTTGCTATCCATCTTTACACACACGCCAAATATACTGAATGCACCTGTCCCCTACAATCTGTACAAAGGGTATGAGATTGTAAGAAACCATTGTCTAACTTGTATTGCCGCCTTTGCTACTTAACTCAATGCTAGCTGAGCTTGAGTCAGACATAATACTGCATTCACAAGTCAACTAAAACAAAGTCTAATTTGTGATAAAAAACTAGCCTTTGATCATGAAAAACATAAAAAACTGTGCAGGAAGGCTTCTAAATATAAGAATACTTCACCAATTGGGCCCAAAACTTCATCTAGAAAAGAAAAGAATTCCAAAATAAGCTGCTTCATGTAACTGGTCTGCAGTCATAAGCTGGCAGAAATAAATTGAAGGTCTTTGCTGAGTTGTTTCTCTTTTTCCCTGAAAGTGAGCAGGGTTAGTCACCTTCCCAAAACAAAAGTAGTGCTACCCGAGTTTCAAAATTTTGGCTGCCATACTAGTTGAAAATACAGCTATGTAATTACTTGGTGAGCTACTTATCTAAAAATAAGCTTTCTAACCCTTTCTATCACTACTACTAATACAGAATTTATAACTCACCTGAAAAAGTACTTCCAATTATGCTCTAGTAGACAACGAAGCAATTCAAATAATGGAGATTTGACTTCTGGAGAAGCTCTTTCGGATACAAAAGGATATATGTGTTCCATACATAATGTGATAGTGTTAGGGATGAATCTTTTGAAGGACTGACCAGGTTCACTTACAATGAGTTCAAGTAGCTTCAAGAATCTGAAAAAAAATTATTGATCAGGATGTATACTATGGAAATATTTGTCCAAAACTGAATTTTTCATATAACAAATACTACCGTATATTCCCATGTATAAGATGACCTTTAGATAAGATGAGGTAAAAAATCATGGCAAATTTTCATGAATTTATCACATATCTGTAGTATAGTACGACTTCTAAATTACAAAACCGAAATGTTTTGGAGAAGTCATTAGTATTTGAAAAAATTAAACAGTGCATCTATATCTATATTAATGATGTCTTAAAGAAAGGTTGTTTTGCTTGTTGTACCCAAATACAGTATTACTATTATCATATTGTTACTGTATTACAGAATATAAACATCGTCATGTACATCATTTGAATGTGATATTGTTTACATTCTCAAAATCTGGGCTGATTTGAGTATTACTGATAACTTCATTGCTATTATTTGCTAGAAGAGATATAATTCGGAGATATCTTTTATCATAAATTAACGAAGTTTGGTTGAAAACATGCACATATCGGTTCATTGTATAAGCAGGTGTGATTTCTTCAGTTCCGAACATCACTTCTGCCTGGCCGTTATTCATTTTATTATTTAGCCATGGCTATAACCTGCAGCTTTAATTTACTAGTATTCTTTCTTGAGATCTCCATTGCATGAGGGATGAACAAAAATACCAAATTTGTAACTAATTTGTATTTTTCATAACTAACAAACCTGAGGTCTTAACATCAGGATTTACTAGGATTTACTAGCGCCAAGCTGGAAACCGGTAGAATTAAAATTACACTTGTGAGATCCGGGACTAATGGCATCTATACCAGGTCACGGGGCATGTATACCCAGAATGCCCACGGCTACCTGTGACCCATCAGTTATTTTCCTACCGCCTTTAAGATAAGACGTGTTACTGTCTATCTCATTTAAAGCCGGTTTTTCAGTTTGCCCGTTCTTTATCCATTTCATTTTTTATTTTTCATTCCTTTTCTTTCTCCTAGTGTGATCAGTGTGTGGTAAGAGTGTATACGTGGTATGATGGAGAATTTTGCCTCAACATCGGGATCGTCTACCGTTTCGAAGAGGAGACAAAGGAAATGCCTAGGAGTCAGTGGCTTTCCATGTTCTAGGTTCCTAACTTCGGTGTCGACGGATCAACAAATTTTATTTTTACTTATGGAAGCCACTTGACAATTTTAACGGAGCTCTTAATAAACACTCGATAGTTATCGTAAATGATGTCAGCAATCAAATGTTTCTCAATTCGGTTGTTTATGTCACAATATGCATTTACAATAATCGCTGCATGTGTTATTGTATTACACTCTATGAACAGAGTGATGATGCACCATTTGCATTCTGGTTTTGTTCACAGCCTTAAAATAATCAGCTGATTGCATTTTACTGACATCATCACTGTCTTTAGCTGCCGCATGGAACTTAATTCAGAGATGCATTCCTTTTGCAAATTATCAAAGCTGCTTCATGTTTTCAAACAACCCTAGTTACTGCACTCTTTTTCTCTGATATAAACAGAATAAGAAGAGTAGCATCCTGATGCATTTGCCACTGGAGCTTCAGATACCTATCAGTCCAGTGCTACCATGCTGTCATGAGTGCTATAGTTCAAGTAGACTTGAAAGATAGAATCCAAGCTGAAACAGAGACCCCTTGAATTGGAGTCCTCCTTCCACACATGCACTTGCACGGCTGTCTAATAACTGAGAAAACAAAAGAATAATGCAGGTAGGCCTAAGGGATGGTGCCCTCCTCTCGCTAACATACAATTGTTGCCTCCAGCCCATTTAAGTGTATAATACCTCTTCAGAGAGTAGTACAAAGCAGTGTGGAAGAGGTGGGTTTCCTTCTGTATGAAAGGCTTTTGTTTGCCTACTTTGTTGTCCCCCAACAGTTTGGGAGGCTCCATTGGTGTCTCTTGATGTTATTACACAAGCATCACATTAAGCAGTTTCACCTTATTAAATAGTTTATATATGCTTTCATTCCATCATCTTACAATACATCTAAAGATGAAGGCAAATAAAAATTGGTAAAAAACACTTAAACTAACACAAAATAGCGTAAATAGCAGAGGCCAAAATTTACTTGTTTTGAAGGATTAAACATATAGAGCCATTTAGTTATCATAAAGTTATCTAATTATGAATAATGGGTTTGTTGTGAAACAAATCTCAGAACATTTCCAAACAAAGATTAATCTCTTGAAAAAACCAAGTGAATAAGATGAAACTCCAAACTTACTTCTCAACAACTCTAACTGCTGGTGGGTTGTGGGTGTTAATAGCAAGCTGGAGGTGATGACGTGTGGTAAAGACATCGAGGAATGTTTGTATGGTGGCTTCTACCCGCACTGGACCTAACTGTACTCTTAGCACCTGCATTACAACCACCATCAAGGACAGGATTTCTTCACACACACCTAGTCAATGAAGGTACAGTGGGAAGCAAATTATTTTAAAAAGGAACTTACTTCAAATTTTGTTCAAGACATTTTCCTAGGTAAAGATTCAAAGGCAACCTGTAACTACAAAAGTAACAGGAGGAAAATATGAGTCAATTTCACAACAAAATATTGATTGCTTAAGCCAGTCACAAGTAGGTTATCACACATGAATTACAACTGATGAGTGAAACAATTGTGCCAATTATATTCTAAACTCACCTGCATGCTGTACATAAATTGGAAAGAGAAGAATGGCTTGATGTATCACATCTTGAACACACTGGTAGTAAAGCTCCCGACTGGATTTGTCTGTGCTGTTCAGCTCACCAACCTGATAACGCACCACTGAGAATGTATCACACAGCTTCTCAACCACTGCAATTAAAAAAAAAAACTTGACCACATAGGAATATTAAAAATCACTGTACACCAAGCACAGTGTTCTAAGGAATATAACTGCCATAGGAGAGGAACCACCTACAATGTGCCTTAACCAGAACATCCCACTGACTCTGTTAAGGCTCTTGTTCTTATCTTATAGTTCAAAATATATGACAAAACTACATTTTCTTTTATTTAGAGTAGCAAATGGAATTCCCCACTCTATCCACACACATTAATCCACAAATATTGCTTACAATTTAACTCGCTATACCTTGGGAACAACTTGCACCACAGGGAAATCACAATTGCTTTGTATTTCTGCACTGGCCAGCCTGTGACCCTTGGTCTGTTTTAGAAACCATGATGAACAGTGACTTCAACCAACAGGCTATAAAGGGATAACTGGGTAGTCAAAGTCCCTGTCTACTGTTGTTTCTTAAGCAGACCATGGTCTGCATCCTGGCTGGTACAGAAGTACTTATCAGTTGAAGTTCATTTAGGTGTATGTTGTTCTCAAAGTACAGTGAATTCAATATTAATCAAGATTTGTGGGGTAATATTTGTTCACATAAAAAACTCATGCATGTATGTGACAAAAATTCACCAATACTATATATTTCTATTGGCTTTAAATTGGAATGTATATCTAAAATTTCATCATTTACAAGGTACCCCACATAATAACATTCTCATGTACTATACACCTTTTTTAAAACTAAAAATTACCTAAAACTTGTTTCTTAATACATTTTTGTCCACATTATCTCTTATTCACCAGTAGATGTAATCATTGCAGGTCATTTTCATCGTACTTACTCTTGTTCACATAATTACACTTCTCATTTTTTGACAGCCTTACAATGCCTTTCATTAGTTACTGATGACTGCGGCTCATTATTTTCTTGACTGGCCCAAAATTTGTGTTTGGCAATACATGTAAAATGACATATTTTATAAGACAATTTGTATTTTTCATATCTACAAACCTGAGGTCTTAACAATATGATAGAATAATTTCTAGCGCCTAGCTGGATCCGGTTATAAAAAAACAGATGAAAGCTAAGGAATCTTGTTATATCTGGCAACACATGCGTAGATCGGGTGAAGTGGTCAAAGACCACTCACCTACGGCACCATGTCAGTCTTTCTCAACTCAGGATGTCTTAACACACAGAGGACCGGCTAGAGGTGGGCAGTATAATGTTAAGACCTCAGGTTTGTAGCTATGAAAAATGCAAATTGTCTTAGAAAAGTTGTCATTTGTTTATACGCGAACAAACCTTCGGTCTTAACAATAGGATAGACTCATACTTGCAGAGAGGTATAAGACATCCTTGACTCGCTGGGGGCCTACCCACCAGTCCAGCTTCCAGAAGAAATTACTTCTGGAGAGGGACTGAAGCCTGTGAGAAGCTAGATAAATTGATATCTAACCACTCAGACCCTGAGTGATGTACAATGATATATGGGAGAACCATTGTATAGGGAATCAAAGAGAAACTTTGACTGTCAACAAACCAATACACCAGGGTTTGTACTACTCCCAACTCCCCCTTGCCAAGGAGTGGAGCATTTGCTACCGAATAGAGGGTATGATATTTGTATATTAAGCGACCACACTATCAGTATGACTATTTTACTCACCTGTATCAGACCAGTCCAGCGACTGACGTGTCTATTCCTTAACCTGCCCAAAGGAAGAAGAAAGGTACAAGAGAAAGGAGGAGACCAGCTAATTGACTCATTCTCTCATCCACACAATCATCTTAGGTAAGATACAAAAGTACCCTGTTAAGGGCAATGATGAGTTACACAACCTGTTGGGCAGTCACCACAGAACCCAGGGAAAACGTGTCCAAGTTCTTTTGAAAGCCAGAGATGGACCAATATCCCTAACATCATGCGGTCTAGCCTGAACAGACGTGGTGGTGCAATTATCAAGAGTTAAGTATGCCTGTCTGATGGCTTCCCGTATCCAAAAAGAGAGTATTCTTAGGCACCTCTTTCTATGTACGGCCTGTGCTAACTAAAAGTCTGCAGCAGCCTGGTCTAAGGTGCTGTGTCCTTTTGAGATAGCTACGCAAGGCCCGGACAGGGCAGGAGAGGGAGAGGTGCCTAACCTACCGACGGCCCCCATTACCTCTGCCCCTTGGGCCCCTTCTTGGCTTAAAGGAATGAGAGCGAAAGGGACGTTGATCCTCTGACCTACGCTGAGTCGAACGGGAATGCCCTGCCAAACTCGAATTCCTCAACAGCCTACCAGGCGACAATCTCCTTGACTGCTGCTGGACAGGAGGAGGAGGAGGACCCGGACGTCTCTGAGGACGAAACTCCAACTTAGACACGGCCTGGTGCACTAATCTGTCATAGGCGTCAGCCCCGCGCCAGTCTATCGCATTCTCGAGCTCTACCTGAGGAAACAAATATTGTGACTCCAACAGATCTCCGTTCCTCAATGCCAGCAAGGACTCCGCGTCAACTGATCTCTCCATCCTAGACAAAGCCGCGTCTCTTCTATTCAGAAGAAGATTAGCCCATAAATTAGCGCCGAGGTGAGCCATATATGAAAATGCCTTGCCCCTGGACTGCAACAGACTGGCAAGAGAGGATGCAGTCACCAACCATTCTGGGGACCTGTCAGAAGCTATCTTGGCAACAACCACAGACCAGAAGTCCAGCCAAGAAACCGTCTGCAACATGGAGGCTGCCGTAGATTCCAATGCTGAGGCATCTTGCGGAGACAAGGACGGAGCCACCGACCTCACCTGCTCCAAAGTCAATCCTGGCTTCAGGCGAATGATGTCTGGGTTGAGATGGCGTGACATAAAAAATGCAGAGTTCGTAGCATAGTACTTCCTATGTCTCGTGAGAGGCAGGGGTAGTAGCTTGGCAGAGCCCCTAGAGCGAGGCAAACCATCCCGGTCCGAAACAGAGGCGTTAACTTTATGCAAGACCGACTGGACGTGCCCCGACAAAGAAAGCTGAAGAGATGATTTGGGATCCTGTGTAGCTCCCACCAAGGCTTCCAAGCAAGGAGTGCAAGACGACCAAGCCTGAGTCCTACTATCCAAATTGTTGAACCCACGAACAAGATCAACAACTTCCGAAAAGGAAGACAAAAAATCTTGCGTGTCTCCCTCCTCCTGCTCCGGTAATGGAGACCGACGATGAGAAGGATGTGTAGGCTCCTCTAAGGAACCTTCCCCATTAAAATTAACGTAAGGATCAGCAGCCAAAGAGCCTGAAACCCCAACTAACCAGTCTGGGCTGAGTCCACGCGTTGCCTCCCAAGACAAACTTACTATAACACTAGGAACATCACTATGTACTCCTCCAACAGATGACTCATTAACATGTCCGTGAATGGTCACGGGCATGACAGAGATACGAACGTGAGTGGGAGAAGAATCCTGAACACTCGAGATCGAAGGAGAATCCTCCAGAGTCGAACTCTTGGAAGCACCAGTGAGAGGGGCAGGCAAACACTCCTGCTGCAGCAACTCCGCGCTCACCACCTTCGACCTCTTGACAGGCGCCTTGAGATCCTTACAGTGACGAATAGCCTTGGAGAAGAAGGAGCACTTGCATCATGTGCACAGACAGGGGAGGTTGCAACGCGCTCGCGATGTGCATGGACGGGGAAGTTGCAACACACTCGCGATGTGCACGGATGGGGGAGGTTGCAACACATCTACGATTCGATGCAGAGGACGAAGCAGCCACTGCAGATTGCACAAGGGAAGGTACACTAACACTCTCCGAAACACCAACACTCTCAAGAACACGTCCACGTTGTTCCTCCCTCGTAAGCGAAGAAAGAGCAAAGTCCTTAGCCTTCCAACGCTTGATACGCCGACATGGCATAGAGGGGGAAGAGGGTGAGGAAGACAGCACTGGTTTCTTATGCCATCTCTTTATGGCACGGACGAAGCAACACGTTTCCTACCAGTCCTCCCAACCGACAAGGTAGCCAACTTATCATCCAAAACAGAGTCCAACCTCTTAAGCACTGCCTGGCATATAACCTCAGACTGATCTGCAAGAGAAAGTTCCAATAACATGGAAGGGAGGTGTAGCGAACTGGGCGGCAGGGATGATGTCACAGCTGAGAGAGGCAGTGCAGAGGAGACGACTGGGAGTGACGTCACAAGTGGTGATGACGTCATGGCTTCCCCTCGGTGCAAAGGGGAATCAGACGCCACTGGCGGAGGAATACACAATGATGGATCCCGTGACGCCATCAACGGGGCTGACGCCACCGCTTCCCTCCGACTCGAAGCAGCAGCAGTAGTCACTGGCGGAGCAATACAAGATGGCTGACCTCGGCTACCCATGAAGACGCGGTCAGGAGGAGGGGGGATGGCCTGGCCAGCCTGAGGAGGGGGGTAGCGAGCCTCCATAAGTGTGCTAGCAACCGCTCCAAGGACAGGGGACCCCCTAGCCTGAGCGTCTTACAAATTGCCGCCATCTTGGACACCTCCAACTCTGGAATAAATGGAAATGATGAAAAAGCCTCCTCCTTCCCGGGAATCAAATTAACTCCCGAAGAAGTAGGGGCGACATTACAAACATCAGCCTGGTGGCCTCTCGATACTTCCAGCGACGAATCAATGGAAGAAAAGGAAGGATACACAGGAATAACGCTACTGTGGGAGGTGAATACTGCAGGAGATGAAGCATCGGGAAGAGGCAAAAAACCTTCCCATGAAGGAAGAGTCTAAACCCTCCGATGTTCTCTCTTGCTATAAAACGACTTCCACTGCTCTTTAGGCCATGCCCGGCATTCTGTGCAAGGATTCGTTACAGTACAAAAATAAGAATGGCACCTGCTACACATGATGTGGGTATCAGTTGCCGCCGAAGCCAAAAAAACGAGAACTCGGAAAACCTGGAATTCCAGGGCACACACGCTGACAAGGCCGAGAAGGAGCAGAAGCCATAATATCAGCCAAACATACACACACACTAAACAAAAGCGAAATGGGCAATGAACTGGGTAAAGGCCAAGAGAGGTTAACCACAACTCTCGCCCAGGCGGTTAAAGAAAAGATTGACGCAGTGGCGTAGGTTAGTGGTCTTTGACCACTCTTCACCCGATCTACGCATGCATTGCCAGATATCACAAGATTCCTTACTTTCATAGATTTTTTAACCGGATCCAGCTAGGCACTAGAGATTATCCTATCCTATTGTTAAGACCGAAGGTTTGTTCACGTATGAACACATTTTATAATACCAACTTTTTTTTGTTTTCAATCCCTCAAGGGATACCACTTACATTGTGTACCATGTGCACACTGCAAAAGGTACTCAGCCCCAGCTGCTCTTGTTTCTGTCATGTGCTTTTCACTCATTCATTGCAACCTTTGTATTTGGCTATCCAACTCCTTTGACTCTGCCTTGCTCAAATATTCACCTATTGTTGAAAAAATACATCCTTTTGGCAAACTCTCAATGTTTATGGTTATGTTTTTTATCCCTTTTATATATTTCCAGAATCTCTTGTGTTTTCATACTTAAAAAAAACCATAGTCTACAGTAACTTGTTTTGAAGAATTACAGTATAATGACAAGCAGATCATCAATGGAACACCAACACTTTAGGGGCAAATAAGTTAACTGCGACTCAATCCTTTTCACATTTTTATTTAAAATCACACTTTGACCTAAATTGCAGTGACATGACCTATCATGTGTTTTACTTGAAGGCAGGTTATGACTGCAAATATATTTATACAAAATATGATAAAAAAAAATCTGAGTTAGGTTAGTGTTAATACACTAAATTTGAGTTAGTTTAGTATTAAATACTAAATTTCTTTATGGAACCAAACACAGAACTCAACCAGCCACAAATACTATACAGTACTCCATGCTCAAGATGGGATACAACTTCATGTTTTGTAATTAGTCAAGATGGTTTCTGTTCTGAGTATTTGAAATAAATACCTTCTTGTTCTGAATCTGAAGAAGTATCAAGTATTAATTTTTTTTGTCCATGGCAGCATGAATACTTCACTTACCTAAAAGTAACAAACTAACCACAAGCCAAGTAAAAATAAACTATCCATGGCAAATAAAGCATAAATAAATGCAAGTAAGACAGTTTTTAACTAAAAAAATAAATAAATAAATAAAATACTTACTGCTCTCCTGCATATTTTTGTCATCAGATATTGCCTGGATATCAATCTTTTTCACATCTGAAGTAAAGGAACTTATGAAGGAAGTAAGATGGTGCTTCCGAGTTTCTAAACGATGGTCAACAACAAAACTTGGCCAAGGCAACAAGAGGAAATTGACTAGCGCTCTCAACAACAGGCGACGTACCTAATGATGAAATTGTCATAAGTAACGGTGCCCTTCTAGTAAGAGTATCCTGAATATCCAAATACTACAACCTCATATACACAATCATGCAACTTCATACCGCACCCTGAACATGAACAAATATACAATCCTGTGAAAATTACTGATAAGCTATGATGCACAAAAAATGCACAATAAACAGAAAGACAAATATCTTAAAAATTATGATAAAAAGAAATTAATACATTACCTTTACATCTGATGATATTGACTGGGCCTGTATGTAAAGGGATTGCACTTGGTTTAATTCTAATGCTACGGGAGACCGGACCATCACAGACAACGATAACAAAAGCTGAACTCCGCAATTTACAATTAAAGGAGGTGCCTATGGATGAAGAAAAATCAATTATTATGCTGGTATGGATATATATGTTACTTGTGTGATCACAAACCTAATAATTCTATGCAACCTAAATAAAAAATAACAAACCTCTTCAAAAGTGTCAATGAGCATTGAATGTCTACATGCATAAATAAAAATCAGACTGTAATATTTACTGAAATAATAAAAACTCACCCCAACATTTAAAACATTTGTAGCAGCAACAAGCATCTGTTTGTTAATTGTATGGCAAGTGTCCTGATGTTGGTGCGTTTGAGTGCCACCTGGGAATACTTGCACAAACTGTTGCCCATAAAGTTGAGAAACCCAGTGAACCCATGCCCGTAACGTTGACAATACTTGAGCATGACTGCAAATCAAATACTAATCAGCAGAAAGTAGATAAAAATGTTAAGCAACAAATCTACACAGTTTGGCTTAATATCTATTGTCATGAGATTACACTGCACACAAGTGAAATGAGTTAAATACAATAAATTCAGGCATAAAATAGAGCACATATTTCAATTTAACAAAATGAAACAGACATCTAATTCAAAACAATAGATTATAAAGTTAAAAGATTAAAACTATCAAAACCTTAATTCATAGTATTCCAGTTACAGGAAAACTCAAACCCAATTATACTTAACGTAGTATAAGTACACTTACACTTCCACAAAATCTAAGTGTAGGACATCAACAGCTGTTTCAACCTCAAAGAGCTTGAAACCTGTGCTGTAATTGGCCATTTGGACTAGTCTGAAAAGGAAAAAAAATTCTCTTCACTTTAATGGACAAGCCATGTAAAGCATTAAAGCCAATCTTAACTAATTTACTTGTGCTCTCCCATTTTGTTGATTGAATGTCAACAACTGAAAAAGGTTTCATCAATGACATGTGAATTAACATTCTTTAAGAGGTTCATTGTCATATGATGCTGCTCAGTTCTCTGACTTAAAAAAATACCATACAAATTCCTGAATAGAAAATCTTCTTATTAAAATGTAATGGTTCAGCATCAATATGACAAGGCCTTACTGTGAACTGTATAAAAAAAAAACCCTCAACATAATGAAATACTCCAGAGGAAGCTTACTTTTCAATGACTTGGATAGCAGTGGTAGATCTTTTGGGTAATTCTTCTCCAAGGAAAAGTGTTGACAATCTTCCCACAGCTTGCAATAATGAGGATAAGTCTCGCAGTAAACAATGAAGTCTTGGACATTCATGTTCTGCAGAGATATTCAACCTACGGCGGCCATTCTGCTCTACCATGTTGCTTTGGAGACTCAGATAAATTTTTGCTGCGTCATTCCAAGGCTCATACTGTTGTAAAAAAATAATCACGAGGTCTCGTAACCATTTTAAATTAAAGTAAAAAAGTATTCAACACAGTGCATGCATTTCTTTTGTGAAAAAATCCTTTTCATTTATATCAAGTATACCATACAACTTCTTACAAGTAATACTTAAGGCTGCATTAAGATGTTTCGTCCTTTTTTTATGAACATACAAGTGAAAAAATTTGGATGAACATACCACAAGTGAAAAAATTTGGTCTGGCATAAGGTCTGCAATCTTTGCTAAAAGTTCAAGATTTTTTGTGAAGAAAAAATGCCACTCGGAAACATCTTCGCTTGTGTCCACTTCATCATAGTGGATTATGCTCTCTGAAATTTCTTCACATATTTCATGGTCGAGTTCCTCTAGCTCAGCCTGGAAAGTAACCCATCTTGGCATTATAATGAGTCCACCAAAGCTTACTAGTGGACTCCAAAAACCAATTTAAAAACATGAAACATAGTGAATAATATTAAATAGCACCTGAGCTAATAATGCCTGATCTACCTATAGTAATTAATGGAATGATCCCTTAAAAAATTCTAATTCTTCCATTTTACTATCTTTTATGAATATAAAAGGAAAAATAAGTAGCAACAGTCAGGACGAAGTGTTCAGATATATACACTAATAGTAAATATGAATAATTCATCAGTAAACAAAGTACAGACTCACATCAAAATGTACAAGGCCAGTACTTCTCTATACAGAACAGACAGGGGACTTGTGAAAAGTTACTAAACTGCCATGATTCAATGCAAGATTACATAGGGATAATTGTTGATCGTGTATACCAGTGTGGCAGGATAAATCAAAGGCAGACATAAAAACTGACTTTATTTACCTCTCAGTTCCAAGCTGACAAGTCCCTACATCATTTCAATTCGCTTCCCCTTCCTGCTCACAACATAAACATACACAAACCTCACAAACAAATGATGAGCGCAATGTCGTACACAAACATTCTCAACAGAGTTAACATATTCCCTCTCTTTTGAAAGAAAACAAAAGAAATCCATGTCCAAAGCAAGAAGCATTATATGGCTTAGGAAGAAAAATAAAATAATCTACTTACAAAATCTATTTAAGATTTCAGGGATCCACTCTCAAACAATTTACCTATTCTCAAAGAATCTATCCCCTTTTTGGTTAACACATCAGCCAACTGTGGTTTTGAATCTACCCCCTTTTTGGTTACCACATCAGCCAACTATGCTTTTGAATCTACCCTAAATATCTTGAACTCTCCTTTCTGGACCAATTCTTTGAGAATAGCTATGTCAACTCTCATTCTTTTTTCTGAAACATTTTTTAACAGAGTACACATTCTTATAAAATGAATGGTTATCCACACAAGAGTTCCACAGGCAGATTTCTCTTTTCTCTTTTTTCATCATACAATATTTAGGATAACATGTTTCCAAAATAGTAAACCATATCCACTGCCTCAGCGGCTCCTTGTGTTTCTGCTGCAAGAGTGCTTTTTTCAACCCATCTGATTTTCTTTGACTTCCAGTATAAAGAATAACTATTTCCATTTTCACCCACTAAGAAAATCACAAAACCCCACCAGTTCCAAATCCATCAAGGAGATTGGCATTAGAGGCATCACTGTACACAAAACTTAAAACTATCTCCCAGTCCTGGGAAATACATACAGCTCTCAAAGGTACAGGCTTTTCTTGGACATTTGTTTACCTCAATCAGATCTTTTACTTTAGGGTTATTTATCTTACAGCTAAATTCCAATACATCATATGACAAGACAGGTCTGGAATTTGTGCATAACCACCCTAGTTGGCCTACTAGACTCCTGAAGTTCTCCTTTTCTTCTTCATTACACTCCATCATCTTATTTAATCTTCTCTCAGCACCTACAGTTATAGATTCAAGAGATTTACAATACTCAATTGGCCTACTAGACTCCTGAAGTTCTCATTTTCTTCTTCATTACACTCCATCATCTTATTTAATCTTCTCTCAGCACCTACAGTTATAGATTCAAGAGATTTACAATACTCATTTTGATGAAGTGTGACACCATGCTTATTCTATACAATATCCAGGCCAATGTATCTGAATATAGCATTACTTTGTTCCCTAGCCTGAAAATTATTTCTGATTTGTGCAATGACTACACTTTCAAATTTCTTTATTCCTCCCCACAAGAAATCATCTACATACATCAAAAACATATCACACAGATCTCCATAATACCAATAGAATGCTGCAGGGTCAGTTTTCACCTGATTACATCCCATCTTCAACAGGAAAGTCTTCACTGTGAGATACCATTTTCTAGCAGCATCATTAAGACCATATACACATTTTTTAATTTCTATAGTACATTATTATCACAGCCAGCTTCAACAGGTGGAGTAAGATACACTTCACGCTCAAACTGTTCACTCTGTAGGAATGCAGCATTAACATCAATTGAAGTTACTACCCATCTTTTGGAAGACTATATACCAACAAACTACCTCAACACTTCCTTGCTAACATTGGGAGAATCTAACTGGATTTCTTCTTCTTCCTCAAAACCTCTGGCAACTAGCCATGCTTTAATTTTCTTTTTCCCATCACCGTTTTCCTTTCCTGACTTTGTGTTTTCACAAGCCACTGCAATTTCACTGGGTTCCTGTACTTCATCTTCTTAAACTGGTACTCATTTTTCTACATCTCTGTTCCAGTCAATGGCTGTTATATGTCCATCTTTATGTTTAACATTTCTCCAACTACTATATTTTCCTGTAGATTTTCCAGCACAGCTGTGAGAAGTTCCTATCTCCCATTCATCAGACTCTTTTAGCAGGAATCTTACTCTCTGTCCAATCTTTGGAATACTCTTAATTGTTAAATTATCTTCAGATGAAGTGACCTTAACTTAGTTTGGTTCTCTTGTTCTTCATCATTTTTTTTCACTTTCCGTTGGATTTATAACTGCTTCTACCTCAATCTTCCTACCATTGTCTGTCTCATCCTTTTCTCTTTGATGCCTCAACATATCAAGCAGCGCATTCCTTCCTTCTTCAGTGTTTCTATCAAAAATGTATGGTAGTTCCTGAATGTGTGTTCCATGTGCTCTTACAATATTTGAACCATATTTCAAAATCAATGTTTTGCCATCTTGACCAATGACTGTTGCTGGTCCTTCCCATTCCTTTTACTCTTCTCTCTTAAAACAGACTTGATCTCTATTCTTGAGGACTTTACCAGTGGTCCTTTTGTGTCTTAGTGCCCATCATATTTTCTCAGAAGTTTCAGCAGCAATAAAGGCTTTTCTTGCAGAATGGCAAGCATTGAGATGTTTTGCAACCATTTCACTAGATGTTGTACCCTCCAGTGCAGGAAGTTCATAGCTATTTGATACTTCTTCAGCATACACATAGCACATTTCATCCTTAACACCAGCATCCTTCAACAACTGAATCAGTCTTTTAGATGAGGGATGCCCGAATTGTTGGTGCAATTTTCCTATCGTCTTCTTTTCCTTTTCATTATCTCCCAAGGTCATCATTATTTCTTCTGTTTTCTCCAGGCTTCTTTCTCTCCCTCAGTGGAAGGCAATAGTGTCCTGAGGAAGTGCACCTCAATTTCAATTTTCTTCTATGAATTTCTGCAGTATCATTTTCTAAGTCCAATTTCATTTGTGCTCTCTTCATTGATTTTTTACTAAATAAACTGAAGATAGAGTAGTTCACCACATCTGCTATTACACTTGCTCTGTCACCTACAATGTTCAGTGGAAATTTTACATCATTGACTTATAAACATTACCATCACCAAACCTTAACGTTGTTTCACTTTCTTCCTCTTCTATGCGTAATTTTTCTTTGTCTGACAAAGACTGGGTGTAAGCTTTCAACAAATCACTACCACACACTGTAGAACTGCAAGCTGTGTCTAGGATAGCACAATTAATAGATTCTGTCATTAACACTGACATCATTTTTGGATTTTCAGTAACAGAATATAACTCTTCCTCCTTTACACTACTTACATGCACATTTTTTGGATATGCTGGAGACAGGTGGTACTTTGGATCAACATATATAACATTTCCTAGCCATACCATATATGTCAACTGAGTTTCTATGCCTATTTGTTTCACTTCTATTTATTATGCTTCCTCTTCCTCTGTCTCTAAACCTTCCCTGTCCTCTTCCACGTGTAATAACATTTACCTCCTCTGTGCTAAATACTGGTTCAGATTTTATCACCACAGCAAGGGTCTCACTCTCACTCCTGTTTGACACTGCACCCGATGATAACACTGCCTGACTACCAAAAAACTTCCTACGGGCTTGCTGCGTGGAATCAAACATTCTATCCATTTCACTAAAGGACACTGCTGTCAATACTATTTGTTTATCTTTAACCTCTAGCCCTTAAATTCTAAAGTACATTTTGGTATACTTACTTTGTACCTTTCCAGATCTGTACTTCTCTTCACAAATTCCAAAATGTACTTCTCCATTGTATGTCCCTTCTCCTGTTTAAAGTTAGCAAACCTTGTCCATACCTCATACGTTACTGATATCTCATCCTTCTTTTACCACTTGTCCAAGTGTCGAAGCAAAGCTTTCATTCCATCTTCGACTGTCCACTTATCAGTATCTACTTCCTCGAAAATCTTGCTCCTTACCTCACTTCCTTCTGGGAATGACAGGGCAACAACCACAGCCTGCCTCTTTTTCTTGATGCTTGTGACAAGCTGCCATACTTTCAGCTTGTTTCCAGCGGTCATAGCCATTATCAGCATAGAAAACTGGCAACACCAGCCTACTGCCACATTCGCTGACGCTACTCATGTTTACAACATCTTGGCCTATCTTCTAAACTAGTACTCATTAATCTCATCTTTCCTGCCACAACCACGCTCTGCTACCATTTGTTGATCATGTAGACCAGTGTGGCAAGATAAATCAAAGGCAGACTTTATTTACCTCTCAGTTCCAACCTGACAAGTGCCTACATCATTTCGATTTGCTTCCCCTTCCCGCTCACAACATAAACATAAACAAACCTCACAAACAAATGACGAGCGCAATGCATAACGTCGTACACAAACATTGTCAACAGAGTTAACAATAATCATATATTATATATAAAGTCTCTGCGAGATAAGGTGTCCATAGACAGGGAGACAAAAAAAATATAACAGCAGCTATGGTAGTAGAGAAGTAAGACAATGGGAAAACCCCTAAAAAACAGTGAATAATGATGATGAAAAATACCAAATTTGTAACTAATTTGTATTTTTCATAACTAACAAACCTGAGGTCTTAACAGGTAAAGGCCCACCTCGAACCACCCCTCTAGCAGTCTAAACTGGGTTAGAAATATAACTGGTGGGTCACAGGTAGCCGTGGGCATTCTGGGTATACATGCCCTGTGACCTGGTATAGATGCCAATAGTCCCTGGATCACACAAGTGTAATTTTAATTCTACCGGTTTCCAGCTTGGCGCTAGTAAATCCTAATGTTAAGACCTCAGGTTTGTTAGTTATGAAAAATACAAATTAGTTACAAATTTGGTATTTGTTCATATACGGAACAAACCTTCGGTCTTAACATTAGGATAGACTTACTATTGGAGGGAGGTAAGTCTCTAAAACTGACTGGGAGTTTGCCACCTTATCCATTTCCGAATATATAGGGAAATTCTAAGAGAATGGACGATGAACCTAGAACCAAAGATATAAGCGGATCTATTGGTTTTCCCCCACTGGGTGTAGATACCATTCTATTGTTTACTCTTGTCCCTTGCAACTGGATCCAACTTCACCCCTCTTTTCCCTATTATCCAGAGGGGTGTGTTGCTACTGAAAAGTATATCATAACCTAAGATAGCTTCACAGTATGGCTGACCACCTCACCTGCATCTAGTCCGTTCCAGCACATGACGGTACTCTCCTTCATATTGCCCGTAGTTAAAGGAGTAGGAAGAAAGTAGTAAAGAAAAAAGACCAGTCATCCCATTCATTCTACTTTCATACCTTCATCTTAGACTAGACGCAAACTGACCCGCCCAGGGCACTGGATGAGCTATATCATTTGTTGGGCCGCCACCACTGGACCCAAGGAAAAAGTGTCCAAGGATCTATGGGCAACGTCTTTCAAATAAAACGAGGTGAAAGTTGTTTGGCGTTTCCACACACCAGCTTTCAGAATTCTATCCACAGACATGTTCTTCTTAAATGCCAGAGAAGCACTCAAGCCCCTGATGTCATGAGCTCTAGCTCCCACCTGGCTATCTGACCCTCTGTCTTCTGCCATATAAGCATCTCTGATCGTCTCCCTTAGCCAAAACGATATTGTATTCCTGGACACTTCCTTCTTATTCCGTCCTGTACTTACGAACAACCTCCGGCACCCCGGCCTGAGGTGCCTTGTTCTCTTTAAGTACTCCCTTAGTGTCCTGACGGGGCACAGGAGCATCTCATCTTTGTCATTGTCTACAAAGTCTGCCAAGGAAGGTATGGTAAAGGAGTCGAGTCTGCCATCTACTATTGTTGGATTTTGGGTCTTGGCCACGAATTCTGGGACAAACTCAAATATCATTGATCTCCAACCTCTCGAGTGCTTTATGAGATATGACAGGCCATGTAGCTCCCCCACCCTTTTGGTTGAAGCCAGGGCCAATAAGAAGACTGTCTTCAGGGTCAGGCTCCTATCCGTGGACTGCCTTAGTGGTTCGTAGGGGGGTTTTGTCAGACTACTCAGTACCCTGGTCAGATCCCAATCTGGGGCTTTTAGCTCCTTTAGTGGGCATGACTGCTCAAAGCTCCTCATCAGCATGGCCAACTCCCATGAAGACGATATGTCCACTCCTTTCATTCGTGAGACTGAGGCTAGAGCCGCCCTGTACCCCTTCACTGCAGATACAGACATATGCTTTTCTGTTCTGAGATATATCAGAAAGTCTGCTAACTGCTGAATAGTGGTACCGAGTGGAGACAAGTTCCCTCTACGACACCAATCACAGTATGCTAACCACTTTCCTTGGTATACTGTCGCAGATGATTTTCTGATATTACCTGCCATCTGAGTTGCTGCTTTCTGCGAAAACCCTCTCGCTCGGAGGAGATACTTGACAGTCTCCACCCGTGAAGCGATAGGGACTTCACCGACTGGTGGTACCTCTCCATGTGCGGCTGACACAGTAGGTTGCTCCATGGGGGTAACTCTCTCGGCACATCTACTAGGAGTTCCAGTAGGTCTGGAAACCACTCTGCTTCCGGCCAAAACGGGGCTACCAGGGTCATCTTGAGGTTCTGAGACTGCATTACCCTGTTCAGAACCTGACGGATTAGACAAAATGGAGGAAATGCATACACGTCCAGATTGTCCCAGGGGTGTTGTAGCGCATCTTCTGCTACTGCCTCTGCGTCTGGGACTACTGAACAATACACTTCCAACTTTTTGTTGTGCCTGGTTGCGAATAGGTCTATGATCGGTCCTTCCCACAACATGAGCATCCTGTCCACTACCTGTTGGTGCAGGGACCACTCCGTTCCCAGAATCTGATCCCTGCGGCTCAACTTGTCGGCCACTATGTTTCTTTTTCCCGGAATATACCTAGCCCTGATGTCTACCAGGTTCTCTATAGCCCACTGGTGAAGTTGAACCGTCATCACATGTAACTGCCGAGAAACTAGGCCTCCTTGCTTGTTTATATAAGCTACTACTGTGGTGTTGTCTGACATCAATACTACTGAGTGTCCCTTTACTCTCTCCCTGAATTCCTGTAGAGCTAGAAACGCTGCTTTTAACTCCAGCACGTTTATATGGAGTTCTCTGTCCTTGCAACTCCATTTTGCTGACACCATCAACTCCTCCATATGGGCTCCCCAGCCTTCTAGTGACGCATCCGAGAACAGCAAGAGGTCTGGAGAGGATTGTTGAAGGGGGACACCCAATGTCAGATTGTCGTCGTTCACACACCACAGCAAGTCTTTCCTCACTTCTGCCGACAAGGGAATTTGCTCGTACGGGTGATCTACTATTGGTGACCAAATTCTAAACCTTCTTCCATCCTCCATTGTAGGGACCGAAGGTGTAGCCTTCCTTGTGGTACTAGCTTCTCCAGGGAGGTTAGGATTCCCAGCACCACCTGCCACTGTCTTGCTGGCTGTGTCTGTTTTCCCAGAAAGGCATTCACCACTTGTTTGCATTTCTCTATTCTTTGGTCTGTCGGGAATACTTTGGCTTGTGTTGTGTCTATAACCATTCCCAGATATTCCAAACGTTGACTTGGATCCAACTGCGACTTTTCCTGATTTACCACAATACCTAGGCTGTGACAAAGCTGCAGGAGGGTTGCCCTGTCCCTGAGTAATTTCTCCCTGGACTTTGCTATCACCAGCCAATCGTCCAGATATCTTATTAGCCTGATCCCCTGAGCATGCGCCCACGTCGACACGAGGGTGAACACTTGTAAAAACTTGAGGAGACGTTGTCAATCCGAAGCACAGGACCTTGAATTCGAAAGCTTTCCCTGCAAGACTGAAGCGGAGAAATTTCCTTGAAGACTGATGGACTGGTATCTGAAAGTATGCGTCCTTTAGATCGACTGTCAGCATAAAGTCTCCGATCCTGACTGCTTGTAGAATCGTTTTTGGAGTTTCCATCTTGAAACTGGTTTTCCTTATAAACAGATTCAGCGTTGACAGGTCTATTACTGTCCTCCACTCCCCGTTGGCTTTGGGTACCAGGAAAATCCTGCTGTAGAAGCCTTTTGAAGGACTGCATACTTGTTGCACAGCTCCTTTTTCCATCATCTTCTTCACTTCGTCCTGAAGAATAGTGGCCTTCTGAGATTTGTGGGCATAAGTGACGTGGGGTAATGGCTGATCTGTCAGGGGCGGGGTTACCTCGAACGGGATCAAATACCCGATCCTGAGAACATCCACCACCCACTGCTCTGCCCCTAGTTCCTGCCACACCTTCCAGTGATTTGCCAGGCAACCCCCCACTGGTGTGGCCGAGTGACGGGAGGCGCCCATCCTATCTTCTTGAGCCTCTCCCTCTTCCCCTATTGCCCCTTCCTCTGTTGTTTCTATTGTGAAAGGGCCGATGAGTTAGCCTCTTTAGGGAAGAGGGTCTTGTGACTCTATTAGGGATGTTATGTCTCACTGTCTTCTTTCAAGACATTTGCTGTTGTCTTCCCTCCAAAGGAGTAGTTTGACTGTTAGACATTTTCCTAACTGCCTGTTGCACCAACCTATCGTTAGTGTCCATCCTTCTTCTATCTATCGCCTCTTCCAGTATGACCTCTGGCAACAGCAGTTGCGATTCCAAGATATCCCCATTCCTCATTGCTAACAGGGAATCCAAATCCACATTGCGGCTTAGTCTAGCCAACGCCGCATCTCTCCTCATTAGCAGGATATTTGCCCAAACATTGGCACTTACGTTTGTCAGGTGCGCAATCGCCTTGGAACCTAACTGTAGTAATCTAATGAGCAATGGTTCATCCACTACTTTTCTTGTTGCTTCCGAGGATGCAATCTTCGCCACTGCTGTTGACCAAAGGTCTAACCAAGAAGCAGCCTCTTGGTACGTCATCGAAGGGCACTCCATTTTAACCTGATCCAAGGTTAATCCAGGCCTTAATCTTACAACATTAGGGTTCATTTGTCTAGACAGCAAAGGGACCTTCGGTGTCGTATAATATTTCCATTGCTTTACCATTGGAGGGGGAATAAATTTAAATGACCTATTAGATCTTAAGGAATTATCCCTCCCTGCAATCTTTGCGTTTACGTGTTGCAAGACCGACTCCGCATGACTCGAACAAGGCAATTCATACGACACCTTGGTATCCCTTTTTAATCCAAATGCCATGTCAATTCCAGGCGGAAGCATACTGGCCGGTGTTTCTGTCTTCTCCGAAAGGTTATTGAATTGATGAATCAAATCAATCACCTCTACATACAAGGCCAGAAACTCTTGGTTTTCTCCTTCCTCCGGCTCTAGTGTACCATTCTCCGTCACAAGGGATGTTGTCTCGCCCCTATCTTCTGACATACGGCCCGGAATTCCACGGCCGTGGTCTCTTTGATCTTAGCTGGCCGCTGTTGGCTCGATCCCGGATAGTCAGCAGGGGAACGAGAATGCCTCACTCTTTCTCTGCTCACGGATCTAGAGCGAGAATCTCGTCTAGATCTCCAAGATGAAGGCTCCCTTAAGACAGATATAACTTCGTCTCTATTAGTATTGGCATCGTTTATGAGCGTCGGAGAGCTCGGCCTCGACCTTTCATCCAGACGGACACTGCCTTCCACGAACGTATCCGGCGAGGTTGCCAACTCCCTATTTTTCGTACTTTTAATAGGAGCCTTATCGTCCTTCGTACATATTTTGAACGGCCTTACGGGCGAAACTGGGACCTGCATTCTATCCTCTGCTGCACCTTTCACCGCCAACGTCGATTTTACCAGCGGTATCGTAGTTTTTGCGATCCGAACTGGCAACTCCGCATCGGCCGCTAGTCCGTCAGCCGTCGCCTCTCTCGCTTGTTCAGATTCTTGCGAACGGCTTCGTCTGCTAACCTTGTGCTTAATAGCCACTGACTTCCTGACCTTCCTGCTGACTTGGATATGACAGTCTTGGTCCGAAGATGAGGAAGAATTGATTCTTCTCCTCTTAGCCCGAGGATCCGCCAGGAACTCCCGAATCCTCCTCCAACGCTTGACTGGCGCTCGCCGTGACGTTATCGGACTTAGCGATGACGCCGAACTAGAGGAAGAAGACAAAGAAGGCGAATCACACTTTTTCTATTTGTCTCTCTTATTCATTCTCTTCTCTATATCCTGTAATTTCTGCATTACAGTTTGCATTGACGGATCAGAAGGCGTATTAGCGTCTGGGTGCAGCGAAATAGGCCGAGAAGCAGTCTGTGACGTCATCACGCCTGCCATATCGGTGTGTGACGTATGTTGTGACGTCATCCCTCTCGTAGGGAGAGACTGAGAGGTTTCTGCTGGCAACCGCACGTTTGCTGCCAAACTACCTCCCAACGTCATATAATGCGCAAGCAGACCATCCAAGGTTGGTACGCCTGGTAGGCCTTGCACTGACCACGTACCATCTAACCTATGCGCTTGAGGAGCAGGAGCCTGGAACAAAGATGGCGGATCTCCATCTCTACTTGCTGGGAACAAAGGAGAGTGCATATTATTCATAAAATTACCCAAGGCCCCTCCTGACGTTTCCGATACTGAACCGCTAGGAGAAACCGAAGGGGTATGAGACAAATCAAAAGCAGGTGGAGAAACATATGGAGCAGCCTGGTTTATTGCCGATACAAAAGAAGCCGGAAAGGTTTGGTCATCCAAAGATGGCATCACCACCTTCCTTTTGTAATGGCTTTTCCCATAGAACTTCTTCCACTGTTCCACCGACCAACCGTGACAAACAGAACATGGATTGGTAATCGTACATACGTTTTCCCTGCACCTACTACACGTTGGATGAGGATCCGTCGACACCGAAGTTAGGAACCTAGAACATGGAAAGTCACTGACTCCTGGGCATTTCCTTTGTCTCCTCTTCGAAACGGTAGACGATCCCGATGTTGAAGCAAAATTCTCCATCATACCACTTATACACTCTTTCCTCACACTGAGCACACTCGGAGAAAGAAAAGGTAATAAGAAAAGAAAAATGAAATGGATAAAGAACGGGCAAACTGAAAAACCAGCTTTAAATCAGATAGACAGTAACACGTCTTATCTTAAAGGCGGTAGGAAAATAACTGGTGGGTCACAGGTAGCCGTGGGCATTCTGGGTATACATGCCCCGTGACCTGGTATAGATGCCAATAGTCCCTGGATCTCACAAGTGTAATTTTAATTCTACCGGTTTCCAGCTTGGCGCTAGTAAATCCTAATGTTAAGACCGAAGGTTTGTTCCGTATATGAACAACTGAAACTACAAGAAGAAAATTCTTCCACTAATGGTCAGCCTTCTTAGTGCCCCCCCCAAGTAGATTCCCTTCACATCTAAAATAATACTGTGGAACTAATTCAAGTGCTTTTACTACACTTGTCCCTTATAACAAATATTCACCCCAATTAACATGAGAAATAAACTATTCCAGTATTGACTCTTCTTCATTTTTTCCATTCTACAACAGACAATAATGGACAGCTCAGATTTGTGAATAACAATATTAAAATTTACTATTACTCACTTGATTATGTCGCAGTTGGATTTTATGTAGTATTCCTTGAGCCAGGGATATAAGAGCATCTTCATATTTGCTGCAAAAGAATAAATAAATAAATAAACAGAACAATACACATATACTATCCTTTGAAGGTTTCCAATAGTACAATCTTCTGCCCAAGAAGACTACATCAGATTAATACTAAAATAGGATGCCTTTCAAAACATACTTCATATGGAGGATTTTAAAACACTGAATTTCACCTAGTGTTAGCATCAGTTATTCTTTTGACCCTCATGCACTATCCTTTTAACCTTTAGCAGCTGATATCCACAACTCCTGTCCAACTTATCTAGTCAGTTTTCAATTCCTCACATAAAACAAATCCTTTCAGTCCCTATGAACAAGAAATGAGACTAAGTTGCCAAGTAATAATACTTCAGAGCCACAGGTAGGAAAGATAAGTCTAAGCTCCTTATGCCTGTTTAAGATAACAAAGAAAATGCATTCTGAGTCTGAGTAATAAAAATTCAAAGACAAAATTCAAATAGTGCCAGTACTTTAAATGGACAAAATATACATAGAGCAATTCATACCTAGAATCAGTCAGTAATTTCGTATGTCTGAGTATGAGTTACTCATGGCAATTTGAAAACAAGCTTGAGAGATACTATTTGGAAGAAAAAACATACTGGAAGTCCCAACAAGTGAAATCTGAATTTTCTACTTTCCACATCTGACAAGCACTCCAAGTACATAAAGATTACAATTAAAGTATTTCAGTTCCATACATGAAAGCATTAGGACTGTGTTTACAAAACGTGGCCAGCGGTTAGCAGCACAATCAGCGTCAAATCAGTTTCACGGCCATCGTCAAAAATATTCACTAAAAAATAAGGTATTATGGAGGAGTAATGATAGTAGTTTATATTTCACAACGTCTCCAAAAGTTGAGAGAGAGAGAGAGAGAGAGAGAGAGAGAGAGAGAGAGAGAGAGAGAGAGAGAGATGAGGAGAGAGAGAGAGAGAGAGAGAGAGAGAGAGAGAGAGATTGGTGGAAGAATAAATGGGATTGGTTAAATGGTGGTTGGAAGAGGGTGTCTGCTGTGGTGCTCTGTTGTGTAGTATATCTGTGGGAGAGTCTGTTACGAGTCGTAAGAAGTAAGACATTCGTGGAAGGCATAAAGTTGGTTTTGGCAGCAGTCTTGTCTGTTGATGTGTTATTTGATAGATTTTGGGGTTGTAAAGTTGTTGTGCATGTGTCTGTCTGGTTGTGGTGAGGTTGAAGAGGTTGGTAGTGCGTTTTGGTGTCTGTGAGTGGTGGTTGGGGCAGTGTTGGTGTTGGCGGGTTATTGTGCTGGGGTAGGTTGTGTGGTTGCTGGGTTCTTTCGGGCGGTTGGTGTTTGTCTGCGGTGATTTGTCAGGTTGTTGAGTTGTTGTGGGGTTGTGGATCTCGGTTGGTTGGTTAAGCGTTTGGTTATCGGCGGTGGTTGTGTGTCGGCTAGCCTATAGCCTAGCCCGGTGTATCTGGAGTTTGGTAAGTACGTGTGTATATAGGTAGGGTCAATTGTCCTGCTGTATTCTGTAGTGTAAAGAGGAAAGTGTGATTGAAGGTAGGTTTGGTAGCCAGATAGATTAAGTTTATGGGGGGGGGGGGATGGGGGGGGGGGGGGATTTGCCGCTTGCTTTTAAGCTTTTTATCCTGCCACATTATTTTTTGGCGCCTGAACAGGGACTGTTGGTGCGGCAGCTGCAGGACGATTGGGGTATTGAGTTGTGTGATTGGTGGAGAAAGTGAGGATGGAAGGGTTGAAGGAGTTGGAGAGGCGAGGGAAGCTAAGGAAAGATTGGAAGTGGAGAATGAGAGGTTAAGGGTAGAGTGTGAGCAGCTGAAGAGCGAGTTAGAGGAAATGAGAGGAATGCTAAGGAGTGCGAAAGTTGAAATAAAAGAAGAGGTGAATGGAGCGTAAGAGAGAATGGTTGAGAAAATGGACAAAAAATTCGGGGTAATGATGAATGCAGTGCAAGAGATGATGCAGGAAATGATAATGGGATTCATGGGAGAGGGAGCTGTAGGAGGTAGGCCTACTGGGTCTTGTGATGGGCCAGGAGTGGTAAAGAAAATGAAAGAGCGAGTGGATGAGAGTACGAGTGACGAAGGTGATTTGGTTGTGATAGGTAAGGGAAAGAAGGGGATAAGGATAAACCTGAGGACAAGAATAAGAAGGGGGCTGAGGAAAAGACGACGACTAAGGGAAAGAAGGACAAGATGAGACTAGGACTGAATACGTTGGGGAAAGGGCTGAGAGTGATTTAGATAGTGGTGAGTAGAAACAGGTGGGTAGAAAGAAGGGTAAGAACAGTGTAATCAGGAGCATGGATGTTAGTATGGAAGTTGATTCGCTGTATTCTGACAAGGTTAAGAGGGATCAGAATGGAAGTAGCGAAAGTGAGAGTGAGCGGGAAGTACGAAAGGCTGTGTATATGAGAGAGGTACCCCGATGTGCACAATATGAGGAATATGGTAGTAGGGACATTGGGGACTTAAGGAATATGACAGGTCTTGTGAGGCAAAGTATGGGGATAACAAGTGTCTGGGCAAGAGAGCTGGGTAACTTTTTGATAGGATTTTTGTTGAGTATGTTTGGGGTAATGATGAGTGTGGGCATGAGCCTTATGAGTGTGTGAAAGCCAGGATTGTGGAACAAGCACAGAGGATAAGGAGTAGTGTTAGATATAGGAGAAAACGTGGGTTTGATGAGGTAAGAATGAATGTTGGTGAGTTGTTGTCGATGTATGTGTGCAGGTTGGAAACATTAACCAGGAAAAAGTTTGGGGATGAAGGGATAAATGAGTGTAAAGAGTTAGTGAGGAAGTTATTGGCGACTGTGCCTGAGAGTGTGTATGAGTTTGTAAATCTGAAACATAAGGAGAAAATACGATATACGAATGAAAGGTTGATGTGGAATGACATTTTGGAAATAGTAGAGGATTATGAGTTAGATAGGTGTAGAGTAGGAGTGTTAGTGTTAGGACTGAAGTAGCTGAGGTTGTACCAGAGTTTAAAAGCTATAGGGAGGCAGTATTGGAAGGGCCGAGGCAAATGGCAGAGTGAGTGGTAGATAGGAACATTAGGGCAAGTAACGTGAGTGTAGTTAGCCCTAAAAGAGATAGGATTGCGAGTGTTGGAAGAGTAGGGTCAGTTAGTTGTGAGCGAGAGCAGCAGTGTTATAGATGTGGTAAGCCAGGACACTGGACACAGGAAGAATGAAAATCGGTGGGCGTTAGGAGCGTGTTTCGGGTGTGGGCAAACAGGGCATTTAGTGAGTGAGTGTAAGAAAGATAGGGGTATTAAATGTTATAGGTGTGGACAGGCAGGGCATGTAGCTAGTGGGTGTCGGGGTACCGTATGTACATGGTTTACAACAACTGTGGGAAGAATGGGCATTATGCTAGGAAGTGCTAAGAACAGCGTGCGAAGTGTGTTGAATGTGGAATGGAAGGTTATGTGGTGAGTGTTTGTAGGTGAAAGAGGATGAGTCAGGCTGGGAACTTGGGAAACTAAGTGAAAAGGGGATTCAGTTGGGTGGGTCCTCTAGTATGCGACAGTATGTTCGGGAGAATGCGATGAGCAAGTGGTCAAGGGTGAATAAATGTGAGCCGAGTGTCAGTGAGCATATCGGTTTGGAAGATCTGCAGTTAGTGTTGGTTGAGAATGGAAAAAAGCGGAAGAAGGTGAGGAAAGGGAAGAGGAAAGGGAATGAAAGGGAGAAACGTGAGCTGCATGATAGAGGGGTTAGTGTTAGGGTAAAAATGGTGGATAAGGCATGTAATACAGATGACTTTGAGGGGAGGAATGATACACACAGTGTGTGTGGGTTTGAATTGTCAAGGTTTAGTGAAGTTTCACCAGGAAAGGAATCAGGTGGTAAGGATGTAGTTGGCAATATGAATGAGTCTCTCCGGGAGTTTGGCAGGAGTGTAAATGAGGTAACTGATTTGGTGGCAGAGTTACGAAATAGAGATGTTGGAACCAGAGTTAGAAGATAACGGTGAAGTAGTGAATGGGATTTGGGAGGATGGTAGTGAGGGAGATAATGGGAGTTTGAATGAAAGTGGTTTGGAAGAAGTGAATGGCGATGTAACCGAAAGAATGTATGATGGTCCTCAAACAAGATCCAGGGGGCCTGCATCCAAGCATCCTTGGGTGTTGTGAAAGGCAATTTAGTGTGGATAATGTGAGTGTAAGGAGATGTTGTCAAATGTAATAAGGGAGGTAATATGGAGGAGTAATGATAGTAGTTTATATTTCACAATGTCTCCAAAGGTTGAGAGAGAGAGAGAGAGAGAGAGAGAGAGAGAGAGAGAGAGAGAGAGAGAGAGAGAGAGAGAGAGAGAGAGAGAGAGAGAGAGAGAGACTGGTGGAAGAATAAATGGGATTGGTTAAATGGCGGTTGGAAGCAGGTGTCTGTTGTGGCGCTCTGTTGTGTAGTATATCTGTGGGAGAGTCTGTTACGAGTCGTAAGAAGTAAGACATTCGTGGAAGGCATAAAGTTGGTTTTGGCAGCAGTCTTGTCCATTGATGTGTTATTTGATAGATTTTGGGGTTGTAAAGTTGTTGTGCATGTGTCTGTCTGGTTGTGGTGAGGTTGAAGAGGTTGGTAGTGCGTTTTGGTGTCTGTGAGTGGTGGTTGGGGCAGTGTTGGTGTTGGCGGGTTGTTGTGCTGGGGTAGGTTGTGTGGTTGTCGTGTTCTTTCGGGCTGTTGGTGTTTGTCTGCGGAGATTTGTTGGGTTGTTGAGTTGCTGTGGGGTTGTGGACAGCACCGCATAACCCAGAGTATCTGGAGTTTGATAAGTACATGTTTGTTTGTTTTTTTTTGTTCTGTATGTAGGCATGGGTCAATTGTCCTGCTGTTTTCTGTAACGTAAAGAGGAAAGTGTGATTGAGGGTGGGTTTGGTAGCCAGATAGATTAAGTTTATGTGGGGGGGGATTTGCCGCTTGCTTTTAATCTTGTTATCCTGCCACAGTATTTTAAGGTATTTTTATGACACAATTTTTGGTTAACAGCACCGCAAGCACTGTTATGTCTAACAAGTACATACATTTGTAGAAATACCGTTCAGACCATAAAGGTTATACAAATGATATGAAAAACTTTTATAGAGAGTTTTGCCGCCTCCTGCCGCTCTTCCGAAAATATCAAGTTGAAAAAGTGCAAATTTAGTGATCGATGTGTTCATTTATAAATGTTCATGCTTTTATGTTTAAAACGTGTGTGAAAATGTATTATGTATAGGGTAGTTCTATTTCTGTACATAAATATGATACAAAGGCAGCTTTTGAAGATTCCCTCCACTTATCAAAGAGGATGTTTTTTCATGTTCGTTCTTGTCCACCGCTGCCTGCCACTCTTGCGAAAAGTTAAAAAAAAAAAAAGTGTAAATTTAGCGATCGATGTGTCTATTTTATAAATGCTCATGCTTTTATATTTAAAATGTGTGTGAAAATATATTACGTATAGGGTATGTTTATTTTTGTACATAAATATAATGCAAATTAAGGCAGCTTTTGTAACTGCCCTCCACATTAGCAAATGGTGTTTTTTCATGTACATTCTTGTCTGCTGCTGTTCCTGAAAAATGCCTTTACGAAGACTTCACGTGGTTATATTTTATTTGTTTGGGAGGTAACTATAACTCATTTGTAAATGAAACTTCAGCTTTTTGTTATAAGTTTTCACACTTTCATGTTTAAAATGTGTATGAAAAATGTATTACAGGGTATTCTTTTATTCTTGTATATAAATATGATACAGTGCCAGTACCCATGTCCATTTGAAGTCTTTGTAACAGCCCTTCACATGATGAAGAGAATAGGTTGCTCAGTCTTGCCCGAATAATAAGATTATAATTTTTATCATTGAATAACGTATTTATATCAAATTCTATTTACAATTGTTGCATAAATTGATTTTAAAAGACAAAACTTGCACATACATTTGATTTTGCAACACTATAATTTGTTAGTTTTTTCCATGGGGTAAATACAAAAAATAACTGTGCAACTCGGTTGATTTTTTGCTTTGTTACATGAGCAAATAATTGAGGTTCGATCGTACGAGCTCGTACTGCTATGTAGTGAGGAAAATTAAGATAAGCACAAAAGGAAAAGAAAATATGCATCTTTTCCAAAAATCTTAAAAAGTTATATACTAATTCACTGTATCCAAAAATATTTTATGTATTCTCATATTACTGTATCATAAAATATTACTAACATAGCAGTCAATGTTTTGGTCTGGAAATCAGCTGATAGCAAATATGAGTTTGTTTTGCCATATTTAACACAATTCTGAGTTAATTTTCTTGCTTCTTGTTAGCATACACAAATATCTAAACTCTGTTTTTTTCCATCTGTCCATCCGCCTGTGGTGGTCGCGCATGGTAACACTGCGTCCTGGGATTTTAAATAGTTACGCTATGTCTAAGCTTTAGGTAAATAAAAGGATATCTGGGTGTACACTTGCAACTGAAAAGTGTTTTAATAATTTACTGTATGCGAATTACACCGTTAATATTCGAAATACGATATTATTTAAAGCCCGGGCCGCAATGCTACCATGCTATAACACCACAGGCGGATGGACAGTTGGAAAAAAACAGAGTAGTATAGATACTTAGACCTAAATGAGACAAGGTAATTTTTCTTTATGTCATGATTTTAGGTGGAAATATGACTTGAATAAGTCTTGTTGTGATTGTGAACCAATTTTTTTTTCCGTTAACAGATAACGTTGGTGGCATGTTTATTGAGTAAAACAATTACGTGATTCCATTCACAATTTCTTTTATATCATCATAATACGAACTTTACATTTTTTATCTTTTATCAGCATGAAACAAGTAAAATATGTTCTTTCAAGCACAGAAGTTTTGATTAAAATAATTTTATCTCAATTTTATCTATGGTTGTGTTTGATAGCATACGTTTACTGGAGTTTTATCTTTGTTGCTGATGCATGATAATGGTCATTAGCAGCCTGAACAGCTTTCTCAGCTTCAGCTACAACTAGGTTTAAATTTAACACTATATTTCCCTATTGATCTTTGATCTATAATGAATAGTTATTACAATAAGATATCTCAGTCCTATTATACATAACGTCATTCATAACAACTACAGTAATTGTTTACTATAGTAAGTACGACGGTTGAAATACAAGCCAAACGAATGTTGTTGTTATCCAATTCTGTTGTACTTAGAAAAAAATAATAATAATTTTCTCGTTCGGTTTTCATGGACATAACCGTTTACGCAATGGGTATAACGTTAAAACTATACTTTCATCATTCTCTTTTGCTGTTTTTGAACTTATTTAACTAGAAGATGGGATACAGTTAGGCTATTGTAATTTGGTCTCTCGTAAAATCCGATTATCGTACGACGAATTATCATAACTTGAACACTATGGCTACCTGTACAGTTTATAAAACTTTATTATATCTTTACATACTCTAGACACCCAAAGGATTAAAGGAATAAAGGTAGGCTTTTTTCACTTTACAGTGTTTATAATACTATAGTGTACTGTACAGTACTACTGTACAGTCAGCCCACGCAGAATTGGCATTGTTTCTTAATTCACTGTTCGTCATGGAAATATTGCCATATACAGGTGCCAGATTATTTACTTAACAATAAATAATATTTCCTTTCAAAGGTGCTATACTTGAAATAAATTACATTAGAATTGAGTAGACTTATGCATCGTATCAAAGATAATTATTTTGCAAAGTAAGAAAAATTTATACTGATGGGTCCACGAATTCTAATTTTATTCTCAACTCTAGCCGAGAGCTTCTTGACAGCATAAACATTTTGAAGTTGGCTTTGCTGCTGCTCGAGTCCTGACCCAACGTATCATACTGCACTGGGGTATTGTCATTTTGTCTTCTACAGCCGATAAATAATAAATTGAGGCATCAACATTTTTAATAGCAATGTTTAATTAAACTAATTTTGTCCTTTGATCAATAGAATAATTTGCATGACACATTTAGCGAGCCTAAATTTGACTTCTGCTTTTCACCCATGATTAGCCTAGGTCTATTTTCAGCAGTATACCCTCTCGGATACGTAATGTGAATGAATATTTAAATCGACAATATCTATATTAACCTGCTTTATTTGATTATTCCCATTATTCTTTTTTTCTTATTGGCCATGTTCTCCTTTTTTCTTATCCTTTTTGTAATTGCTTAACAGACTTACCTATTCAAAGTAAAAAAGCAATCATAAAAAAATCAAACTAATATAATTCAGTCTTTTTTTTTATCGAATTCCTTGCATATCACCCTGTATCATCTGGACACGTTGGAAAGCTGTGGGAGTCAAAACTGACGAATACATTAACCCTTTAACGCCGATTGGACGTATTAAACGTTGATATAAATTGTCTGTTGGGTGCCGATTGGAAGTATATACGTTGATATAAAAGTTTTTTTTTAATTCACGGAAAAACAGTTATAGGCCTACTAAAAACTTTTGAATCACGCGCCTTGGGGGATGCTGGGAGCTCACGGATCAAGGCGTTGTTTTGTTTACAATCGTTACCTAGGCGCGCAAGCGCGAATTTCGTTCTCCTCGCACTAAAAAGCATCAGCAACACATCTCAAAAATTATTTCGTCAGTTTGACATAATTTTTGCACCATTTCATATTAGCCGTTACATGGAGTATTACATATGAAAATGTGTGAAATTTCATGTAGAATACAACAAAAAACAACTCATGGTTGTAGCTTTTATCAGTTTTGAAATATTTTCATATTAATATTTATAAGTGCCAAAATTTCAACCTTCGGTCAACTTTGACTCTACCGAAATGGTCGAAAAACGTAATTGTAAGGTAAAACTCTTATATTCTAGTAATATTCAATCATTTACCTTTATTTAACAAATTGGAAGTCTCTAGCACAATATTTCAATTTATGGTGAATTTATGAAAAAAACGTTTTCATTACGTCCGCGCGGTAACTCTTCCGAAAAAATCAGAAATTTTTTCATCCGATTGTCGTAATGTTTGCACCATTTTAAATTAGCCGTTACATAAAGTTTTATATATGGAAATATGTGCAATTTCATGTAGAATACAACAAAAAACAACCCATGGTTGTAACTTTTATCAGTTTTGAAATATTTTCATATAAATAACGATAAGTGCCAAATTTCAACCTTTGGTCAACTTTGACTCGACCGAAATGGACAAAAAACGCAATTGTAAGCTAAAATTCTTACATTCTAGTAATATTCAATCATTTACCTTTATTTTGCAACAAATTGAAAGTCTCTAGCACAATATTTCGACTTATGGTGAATTTACGAAAAAAAAAAAATTTTTTTTCCTTACATTCGCGCGGTAACTCATCCAAAAAAATCAGAAATTTTTTTGTCTGATTGTCGTAATGTTTGCACCATTTAAAATTAGCCGTTACATAAAGTTTTATTTATGAAAATGTGTGCAATTTCATGTAGAATACAACAATAAACAACCCATGGTTGCAGCTTTTATCAGTTTTGAAATATTTTCATATAAATAATGATGTGCCAAAATTTCAACCTTCGGTCAACTTTGACTCGACCGAAATGGTAAAAAAACGCAATTGTAAGCTAAAACTATTACATTCTAGTAATATTCAAATATTTACCTTTATTTTGCAACAAATTGGAAGTCTCTAACACAATATTTCGATTTATGGTGAATTTATGAAAAAAAGCTTTTTCCTTACATCCGCGCGGTAACTCTTCCGAAAAAATCATAAATTAGCCGTTACATAAAGTTTTATATATATGAAAATGTGCGCAATTTCATGTAGAATACAACAAAAAAACCACCCATGGTTGTAGTGTTTATCCATTTTGAAGTATTTTCATATAAATAACGATAAAATAGAAAAAATTCGTCCTTCGGTCAACTTTAACTCGACCAAAATGGTCGAAAACTGCAATTGTAAGCTACATCACTTACAGTCTAGTAATATTCAATCAATTACCTTCATTTTGCAACAAACGAGAAGTCTCTAGCACAATATTTAGATTTATGGTGAATTTTTGAAAACATCTTTTTTTTTATGTCCGCGCATTATGAATTCATGCATCATTTTGTGATAATATTTTCTGTGTTGCCTTGATCATTTTACAATGTGTTATATACCAAAATGATCACTATTTAGTGTACAATACAACGAAAAAAAAATTAACTCGTTAGCTTTAACCGGTTTGCTCACAGCGCGATTTGTATACAATTATATATGAAATTTTTTTTCGCGGTCATATATCCCAATATTTATATATGATAATGATATTTTTTTTATTTCTGATGGTTGCATACTAAACTTCAGGCAATGACAAAAAAAGGAACCAAAAATGGACTCTTAATCTTGAAAACTACGTGTGCTGTGATTTTTTGAAAAAAACATTTTTTATGCTTTGGTGCTCACTCGCGAATGTCGGCGGCATATGGAGAGGATTTTTAAAATACCACTACGGTGTTTAAGGGTTAAGAAAGGCTTACTTTCATAAAAGCTTTCTTGGGTTGATCTTTCTGTAGCTATTCATTTCTTCTAAATAGAAATTAATTAAAATTAGTTTCACATATGGCTAGACCTACTACTATAAGCATATCATAAGTGGCTGAAAGGATAAGAAATATGAAAGGGGATGTTCTCATTCAAGTCTATTTCAGATTCTTTTTCAAAAAAACCTATTGCTTTAATCAGGGGATGCTCTTTGACATCTACAACAATCATACAGGGTGTAACACAAGAGTGTATGCAAATATTTTGGGGAATGAAAGATAAAGTATCTGTGAACAGAAAATATGTTATAAACATGTATTTTAAGGATTCCATTGTCGGTGAGGGGAATTTTAAAATAACCGTTACCAATAGTGATGCTTCCATGCATGGAGTTCGTAGCGAGAAGTCGGATCGAGTCGCATAAGATGTGGAGGGGAGCGGAGGTGCCATATAGGCGTGATGGAGGGTTTAGGCCGATGTTAATGAAGTATCTCCCAATAAAATGTATTGTTTAGGTTTTGAAGAGAAAAAATGCATGCATCATTGAACCTGTTTCCCTCCCTATCCGTGGTATTCACTGGACACCAATAAAAAACAAAACAAAAAGAGTAAGCCTAACTGAATATCTCATCCATCAAAGTAAGTTTGCTTATTCATTAGACTTATTCATAAGACACCTATCAAAGATTTCAAGTGTATTTTTAAAAATCTCTTCCTCTCCATCTAAACTATTCATCAGACACCAGTCATAGGCATAGAGCTAGTAATGATTCCTGGTTCAGCAATATCATGACGAAGCCCTAGAATTCAAATTTCACAAATGAATGTTGCTCAGCAACATTTACACTACTACATTGTCTTGCTTTCTTGTGGTGCTTCAAGGAGTTCCACCTCTAGGCCCATGTTCTAAACTTTGCCAATCTCTAAAGAATTTGATTCATCTATGAATGATTCTCTCCGGTATATTAAGCTTTATTGATATCTCTCTAACAGGAACTTGCTACGAATACAGTGCAATAATTGTCTCTCACGCAGCGAGAGATGTTTCTTAGACTGATAAATAACCCATTAGCATTAAATTCCCACGCACAGAGCGACATCAAAAGCAAAAGAGTGAGGTCGCATGGTTCACACTGTTAGGTTATCTTTTTTTTTTCTTTTTTTTTTAATTTGGTAGCATTTTGTGAGTTTCCAATGTTTTCTGCAAAATTTAACAAATTAAATTGTTCAACTACCTTCAACTTAATAGTGAAATGATAATGTAAGGACTATACCTTCAACTTAATACTGAAATGATAATGTAAGGACTATGTTTATGCGATAGTACTAGTGATAGGTGTCTCCTAACAATTTGGTATTGTATATCAGTGGTTGTGATACACATGACGTTTTTCAGCGCTTCGTTTCGTTCACGTCAATTTTGGTATGTGGAAAATAGTTTAACACAATAACATAACATGATGTTCTAAAGATATCAGTGACTGTTTTTAACGTCATTACATAAGATTTCTTCCATCTTTGACAAGAAAAATAAATAAATAAGGCATGAATAATGCATCAGGCAGGTGAATGAAAAATTATAAAATTCTGCCACCAATTGTTTGAGCGTGTGTACAGTAAATTCTATAGTACTATACTGCATAAATATTATTTTACTTATTGCGCCATCACGGGATTACAGCGCCGTTTGACTGGTCTAGGGCTCTAAAAGAAGGAGTGCAGCGGCTGTAGACTTTAAAATTGCTTAGTGTCGAAAATAAATCAGCGTCAGCCGCCAGGAACGGAACCCCTGCTGCTAACCGAGGGCCACCTATACCTCTTTCCAGCAAGCTGCTGTATAATCATGATAAGAGACCAAGAACAATACTAATGTATCCTTACAGCTGTTGAAGATATTTCAACTTAGAATATGCTTCTATGTAACCAACACTTGAAACTTAAGACAATAATCACCATACAATGCTATACATACAATCACTCATACAAAAGAAAAAATCTGGTTCACTTAGTTTAAGTCATATTTTCTTAATAACAGGAGGATATTAATAGATTTCTGAAATACACTACATTGCCAAATAAAGATATGTTTTCATGTGATTTTCATATACATGGGTGATTCTACATACTATCGCCCACATACATCATGGTCCAATTGTCTACATTCACAGGGGCTCCTTGAGCTGCAAGGTTAATATATTTCAAGTTTAAGATTAATAACTATGAATGACATTTACCTTACAACACTAGTTTGATCTTGTGAACCCTGAATTTTGGATGAAAGATGGTCCAAGAAGATACTCCACACATCAAGGCAGTTGAAGTATGCATCCACAGACTGTTGATGGAATGTATAGCGGAAGAGAAGAGAGAGAAATTCCAAGACTGGGAAGTGAGAGTTATTCTCAAATCGACGAAGATGAACACTCACGAAAAGCCTCAGAAATTCTGAGAATTTATCTATGTAGCTGAAATACAAAAGTAAAATATCATTAATGTTACATGTGAAATTAAGGTTAATATGCAAAGTACAAGTACTAATTCTAAAGACTACTGATGCAGTAAACATAAAAAACATTTTCAAACCTTTTGTACATATAAACCACTGTCTTCTACAGCCTTACTCTTTAGGTATATACTATATACTTGATAATGACAGAATCTTGCAAATATACAGGGTAACACAACTCTTTCAGTATAGTGCTTTGTGATAAAACTGACGAATTTACTGCAAACTATGAAGACAGACAGGGGAAATACTGTGTGTGGCAACAGTTTGTAATCGTACAAGTCAGCTTCATATGGCCAAATATACAGTAACTTCACAGCTATTAAAACATACTATCTGATCAATGATAACATTTGTGACCTCTCACTGTCAGGAAGCTTTTAAAAAACAATCAGATCCATTAATTATGCTCAAACACATGAATGGGCTTGCAAGACCATTGGATACTGTACAGAAATCTTTGTACAGTAACACTTTTCTCAGTACATATCTATCACCTTCCCCAGTCATGTACCGAGCTTGAAAGATCCTTCTCTTCAATCTCCTATACCCCTTTGTATATCTTGAATCTAACCCCATGTTATAAACCTACCCAGATGTTACCATGCCTCCTGTTTCTGCTGACATTTGTATAGATTCTTTCAACAGTTTCCACTTGACCACTTTTTGATGCTTTAACAGATTTTTCAATTATATTCTTATTTCTTTAATTCAATTTTCTGTTTACATTTTTAAAAATCCTTTTGACTAGGGTTTTCATCTTTCCATTCCACAGTATCAAATTAGCTCACAGCTCCCTAAGTCGTGTTAAGTAAGCCTCACCATTAAAACAACATAATCTTTCTCTTTGATGATACTGGGGTAGGCTGAATGTTATTGATTTTTTTTCTTTTTATTTCTAATTGTTGTTTGGTTGTGCTTATGTTGAGACTTAGTTATTTTAGTATTCAGGATTCTTATAATTTTTTTTACTTGCAGTTGCTGCCTTGTTCCTCATGTACCTGACCTGAGAGAAAAGAAGGAACCAAAGAAAGACAAGATGAAGAGTAGTAAAAAATAGAATAAGAGTGAAGAGAAGGGACGTGGAAATTAGAGAAAGTAAAGCTGCTAGATTCCAGAAACAAACATTTCGTATTTGACTGACTGACAACATGCCAATTTATCAGGGACCTCGGCTCCAGTAACATTAGAGATTGAAGAGCAGTGTGAGGAATTAGAAAGGATAGGATTAATTGAACCCTGTATGAGTGCTTGGAATAGTCCAATTGCACTGATAAGAAAACCTGATGGAAGACTTAGAATGTGTATTGAACTACAGGAGAGTAAAAGAAGTAACAGTGAAAGAGATTCCCTATGTGCGTGGTATCCACCTGTGTACTATACAGTATGCATGGGATAAAGGTGTTTAGCAAGATGGATCTGGTAAGGGGTTATTATCAGATGCCAGTGGAGGAGGATTGTAGGCTGATAACTGCTATCTCGACTACATAAAAAAAAAGAGTATCAGTTCTGCAACCTCAGTTTTGGATTGGCTAATGCACCATCTGCATTTCAAAGAGCAACAAATGTAGAACTGAGTGGGTTCCTCAACGAAAATGTGTTGGCATTTTTTTATGACACTTTGGTTATGATTAAGGCCATAGAAGAGTGAAAGAGATTGGTGCGCGTGGTGTTGAAGAAGCTGGGGGGTGAAAGTCAAGGTAAGTGAGAGTGGTTCATGGATGAAGTGGAGTTTTTAGGCCATAAGGTGAGTGAGTCAGGTGTACGAAAAGCGGGAAAGTTTTTGAAGAGAGTGAGAAATTTCCCTCAGCCCAGGACCTTGCAAGAATTGCATGGATTTTGGTACTGATCGAGTTTGGAAGGAAGTTTATGGAAGAATGTTTGGGGATTGCAAAGCCGTTGTCAGAATGGACAGGCTATAAGAAGAGTACAGTTGTGAGGTTGTATAGAAAGATGGTGAAAGCATTTGAGAAGTTGAAGGATGTGGAGCTGGCATACCGACTATGGTACAGATGCCAGTAAGTTAGAAGTGTATACAGTAATACCCTGAACTTACACCCGGTTGGGTTCCAGACATTCTTGCGCAAGGAATTTTTGTGCAAGTGTGGCATGGTCTCTAAAAATGCTAATAAATGCTTACTTTGAGAGTTTGAACACAAAATATGACCCTAAACATCCTCCTTAAGTAATAAGCAAACATTTAAATTAAATTAAAGTTACTGTAATTTCACTTAAAAGTTACCTTAATACATTACCCTTAAGAAAAGAAATAAATGGTTGGTAAAGATATACAAGTGTGTGCAAAGACTACATATTACAACACATTTCTCTCTCTCTCCCTCCCTTCCAACCAACCAATCTATTTTCAGAAGTCTTCTTAATCACTTTTACAAAATTCTTTATTCTGAAATTCCTTTTCATGAACAAGCAGTGCTTTTTATTTGGACTAGTACAACTCTTAGTTATGTGTCTATGTTTTAGAATGGCGCATTTACAGTTGTAACTGGTAAAGGTAAAACTAGATCAAACAAAAATGATCTAACTAACTGAGAGACAGAGAGAGTTGTCTTTATATAAGTATTCAGCAAACTTCTACATGAAATTAAAATATAACTGTAATTCTATTTAAAAGTTAGCTTAATACATTGCCCTTAAAAAAAGAAATAAATGGCTGGTAAAACTTTGGTGTGTGAGGATTACATACGTATGGCGTGAGAGAGAGAGTTATGTAAAAATGACAATTTGTCGAAAATTGCATTTTTCCTAACTATACAAACCTGAGGTCCTTTAACAATAGGAAGGTAACTAGCGGCAGCTGGGACGGTCGTAAGCTTCGAACAAGGGGAGAACGGTAGTTAACTGCTTGTCCGATCGTGCGCGGCGAGGTGAAGAATCACTTTTGCTTTAGGCCCATGCAAAAAGTTGCAGAGTGAGGGGTGGCATGAGGTGGGACTATATGTAAAGGACCTATGGTTTGTATAGTTAGGAAAAATGCAATTTTCGACAAATTGTCATTTGTTCCGATACGTAATACAAACCCTCGGTCCTTTAACAATAGGAAGACTCACTTATTGGTGGGAGGAATCTGAGTCTTTTTGGTGAACAGACTGGTGTTCGTCCAACCCTGGAGTGCCTCCCTGGTCGTAAGAGCAAGGGAGGGATCCAAACCTCTGTCCGATTGATCGGGGTGTGCACCGCAGGATCAATGGTCAGACCTCTGGGCAAGTACTAAGAGAGAGGCAAGCGTATCTCTTCGTACCAGCAAGCAAGAACTTGTTCCTGTTTGCAAGAGACATCATTAAATGATGGGTTTGTCTCAAGTTAGCAACCACTTCCTCCCCCTTGTTGGAGGAAGTGGTGGATATTACTCCTATCCCTACTGAAAGGGATAGGATGGTGCTCTATTGAGTAGCTCACCTGCATCTCGTCCTTACCCAGCAGGGTGACGACTATGTCCCTCTACCCAGAGGTAGAGGAGAGAAAAAGATGGGAAGAGGAGCCAGTCACACTCTCATTCACTCATCCATTCTTACGGTCACACCAGGACTCGATGCTGTTCAGCCTGCGAGGGTCTGGGGGTGGGTTAACTACACAACGTGTGAGCAACCCCACCTACGGTTCCCAAGGAAAAAGATCCAAGGACCTGTGGGCAATATCCCGAAGGTAGAAGGAGGTGCATGCGGTCCGGTTGGACCAGGCCCCTGCCTTCACTACCTGCGCCACGGAGAAGTTCTTGCAGAACGCGAGAGAATGATGAAGAGGCGTCCACACTCATCCTGGGTGTCGAGTTTCTTCAGACAGCTCCATCGCGCCTTCACAGGACAAAGCAGCATAGCCTTCGTATCGGAGGCGGTAAAGTCCATTAGGGAGGGTATTGTGAAGGACTCGAACCAATCGTCAGTTACCGAAGGGTTCTGAGTCTTCGCTACGAAGATCGGTATGAAATTGAGCGTCACAAATCCCCATCCCCTTGTGCTTGACTTCGCAAGAAAAGTCATGCAGTTACCTAAGACGAAAAGAAGGGAATAGTCGTATGACCTATCCCTCTTCTCGACTTTGGTTATGTACAGTACTCATACTGACAAGCTATTAAGACGAAGTAATGATTGCTCTGGAACAACCGAACTAAGTCCACAGCATAGTTCGTAACTGACTCGGGCGCTCTGACAGCTGCCGACTGACTGGTTCGGAATCGGTAGTGAGGCAAGTTGTCCAAGCATCCGGGTAAGTCACGTGACCTTCGCCCTTTAAAGAGTTATGCTGAGAGACCAAACAAATAGTATATTTGTTAGTCACCGATGCCGGACGGCGCGGTGATGATTCTCTTAATGCATAAGCTCAAAAGGCGAAAGTCAATTGCCTTCAAAAGACCGAGGTCCCTGATGGCAAGATAATCTCATAGACGTTGAATCTCAGCTTAAGGAGAAACAACACTATGTGACGTTGAAGACGAAGGTAGGCAATGAATGCAACCTACATCTTCCAGCTGAATCGAGAGAAGGAATCTCAAGATTCTGAACCTGTGCTTACAAATGACTGAAAATGCTAACCGCCATTTCATTGCTGTCCGGTGTGCAATGAAAGTGGGGCGTTCTTCAGTAATGAAAACACGGGAGAGCCGCCTGAAGAACTGCTTCTCATGGGCTGAACGTTTGGAAGTAGAGCTGGCAGGTGTGGGAGTAGACGATGTCTTTCAATACATCTGCTAATCCAGGGTGAACAATGAACAATTGCACACCTCCGAATACGAGATATTTTGAGGACAAACTCAGATTCCGCAAAAATCATTCGCATTATCGCGATACGATGCAGCAAGAGACTATTACAGAATTATGTTACCGTGCGGTAAACAGAAAGATGAGAGTCAAATAGATATCTCTGTTTTAAATTCTCGCAATACCGACGACGATGAATACTAGTGTCACAGCAGTAGATGGTCATTCATGTATGCGAGAATCCCCGTTAATCAGAGACTTAAGTCCGTGATTGTTGGGCAGAGATACGGTTGGTATTCAATCAAAGCAGGCGAGAAAGACATAACCAACCGTGCATCTCGAAGCGGCAGCTGGTACTGAAATGCCTCGGGCAATTCAATACGCAGTAGCTGTCGCTGACTCGTCATCCTGAGTTGCCAAATAATCCTTTCCACGAAGGAATGCGTTTGGCTAGAACCACCGAGCATAAAAAGATATGCTCGAGCAATTATATTTATGCGAAACGAATTTCGGTAAATATAAAAGCTGAAATGGTGTTGTTGTGACAACACCATAAGTATATAAAATTGAAACTGGAAACTCCAGGGAGGTTGCAGGCAACCCCAAGTTCAGTTCAATTAGAATACTTCTCGTCTACGTCGCAATCCGTAGAGTAACCAGGATATGCGCCTACCCCTCGGACCATTCAACTGCTTAGCTAGAATCATGGGGTCCGCGAGGTTAATATACGTAGTATATTTGTAGGATTCTGAACAACAATCTCCATCCTAAATTCTTTCCCTTCAAGAAAACAAAATAAGGATTGGAGATCGACCGCCTTCGATCTCTAAGGAAGAGAGAGAAGGAGAAGTCTTCCCCGAAGGAAAGCTTCAATGGTGCATAGAATAACGAAGACGAAAATTCAAGCCAAACTGGATATTCCTGTCCGTTCTCTCTAATCCAGGGCTGGCCGCCACTGTGAGATATCTTCCTTCGGCGACAGTCTTCTTCCAACGCTAAGAACTCCAGGAATTCGAGCGTTCGGCGAGATCCCCGATTATCGTGGTAACAATTATCGGGAATACTCGTCTAACTCCCTTGGACAGTGGTCTCCCCATGTGTGCTGGAAATTCTGCAGAATTCTAAGCGCCCAGCGAAACCCTCACCGGATTCGTTAAACGAATATCGGTTGGTTGTCCTCTCGATTCCCGTAGAAATCGGAGATGGTGCAGGGTCCCTCCTCCACGACCGGGGTTACGTCAGGTAGGACCTGAAGGTCCCCCCGGTAGCGCAGTCCCCAATCGTGGGATCCTACAGAGAAGTCTGTAGGATCCTACCCCTTTCCCTCGTAGCCATAAGGAGAGAGGGAATGGGGAAGGAAAAGGATATTGCTCGCCCTTCCAGCGGCACTAGCATTTGGAGACGAGAGTAGGAGCAGCCATCACCTTGCGGCGATGGCCTTCCTCCCAACCCAACCCTCCCCCCTCCCCCCCCGAGGAGGGTCACGAACTCGTGCTGTAGGTAAGCATCTGCCACCACTGTGAACTTCGTCTGGGTGGGGCTGATCGACACCTGACAGGAGAGCCAAAACCGTCCTCTGACTCATTCCAGTCCTCGTCGAGATCGAAACCTCTCAGGAGGACGGAAGGGGAGAGAGAGAGAGAGAGAGAGAGAGAGAGAGAGAGAGAGAGAGAGAGAGAGAGAGAGAGAGAGAGAGAGAGAGCTGCAATACTCCGAAAAAACGCCGCTGTCACGGCAGAGGAGGAGAAGTAGTTTGCCCGACCGGCTAGACCTGAGCGAGCCTTCTCGTCCAGAGACGAGAGGCTCTCCTGGTTCAGAACCGAGTCGAGAAGCACTTATCGCGGCAAGCCCACCGTCAGTCTGGTTCCCTACTCGGGCTCGAGAACGACTTGAGCCGTGGAGCGGCGATTCTCTCCCCCAACCCAATCGTTGTGCTGACGAATCAGTGCAATAACCTGGGCAAAGTTACTCTGAATCTCGGAAGTTACAGCGTCTTGAGGAGTAGGACCGTCCAGTCCCTCCAACAAGAGCAGCTCCCAAGACCCTCCTCCTTCAGAAGAAGGACCAGCAACAGATCCCTGACGGTTGCCTCCAATCACTTGCGCGTACGTCCTGGCTGGTCCTAAGACCATACCTGGCACGTGCGGCGTCGTGACGGGATCGTGAGCGGCGCATCTCTCACAGCACTCATATACCCGCTCTTCCCTGGCAGTATGCCGAGGAAGTTGAAGGTATCGGAGAGACAGACCTGACGTCTCCCACCCCCCCCCCCCCCCCCCCCCCCCCCCCCCCCCCCCCCCCCCCCCCTCCCCCCCCCCCCCCCCCCCCCCCTTGACGGTCGCCTCCAATCACTTGCGCGTACGTCCTTGCTGGGTCCTAAAGACCATACGTGGCACGTGCGGCGTCGTGACGGGATCGTGAGCGGCACCGCACCTCTCACGATTCACTCCTAGCTACCTCGTCTTCCCGGCGTACCCCGAGGAAGTTTAAGGTAGTGGAGAGACAGACCTGACGCTCCCCCCCCCCTCGCTGGCAGGACCAGCGTACGTGGGGGGCTGCAGCCGATCACCAACCCGCGGTGGGGATCGATCTACAGGCCTGGCCGTGCCGCTCACCTGTGGCAAGCGGCTCGACTGAGCACGTCGACCCCGGTCCCGTGCGTCAGACGAGCTGCTGCTGGTTGCCCTCTCCGCGCCGTCCCTGTGGGAGCGGCGGTCAGGTGACTTGCAGAGCTCGTTTTCGCGGTGAGACCGGTGAGCGTCCTCAAGGCGCGTCAAACCGCTGGTACCAGCCAAGGCTGGTACCGATGGTCGGGGGGACCTATTCCCAGCCTCAGCCCGTGGCTGGTCAGAGACCGTCACGTCTACCAGGGTTACCAGCTGGTCGCTGCAAGAGCGGCCGCTGGCCTGGCGAGTCACATGAGCGGCTCTCACCAGCTTCTGCTCCGTGCCGCGGTCCTGGCGCCGAGCGAACTCTGGCGCCAAAATTTTGGCTATACGCTCTCCCGCAGGAGATCGTATACTCGGAACTTCTCGCGAACGAGAGACCGAGCCGGAACCTGGCGTAGCGGCAGCGCCGCAAACACCAGGCGAGGAAGTACCGGTGGTAGTCGGTACGCCTCTGGTCCCCGTCTTTTTCTTCCTTGTGGAAGAGGAGACGGACCCTGTTCCCGAAAGAGACAGGATGGACCGGCAGAAGAACCCCCCCGTCCCACGGCGTGGAACGAGCCCTTAGAAGTTCCCGAAGGAGTCTTCTTAGGGGGAAACCCGGGTTACCAGCTGGTCGCTGCGAGAGCGGCCGCTGGCCTGGCGAGAGTCACCTTGATCGGCTCTCCACCATCCTTTTCCTTTCTGCTCCGTGCCGCTTTTCGGTCTTGGCGCCGAGCGAACTCTGGCGCCGAAACTTTGGCTGCACGGTCTCCCGAGGGAGAGCGTACACTCGGGATCTCCCGCGAACGAGAGACCGAGCCGGAACCTGGCGTAGCGGCATCGCCGCTAGCACCAGGCGAGGAAGTACCAGTGCTAACCGATACTCCTCTGGTCCCCGTCTATCTCTTCCTTACGGAAGGGGAGACGTGCCCCGCTCCTGAAGGAGCAAGAGGACCAGCAGAAGAACCCCCCGTCACACCGGAGTGAGACGGGCCCTTCGAAGGTCCCGAAGGAGCCTTCTTAGGGGGGGGAGGCAGCCTTCTTCTTCTTCGGCTTGGAAGCCTTAGAAGTCGAAGGGGGAGAGGCGGCAGCAGACGACGAAGAAGACGATGAAGACGACGACGACACCTTCCTCTTCTTCTTCCTCTTCTTTGTCAGCTCTCTCAGGACAGATGTCAGGTCTTCCATCCACGGAGGAGCCGGGCCAATTGCCGAAGCAACACGCCCCGACTGAACCTGTCCGGAAAGACCTGAGTCCGGGGCAGCACTTCCATGACGCGACACGACGTGGGCAGGGGCAGGCACGGCTGGAGCGGCAGGAACATCAACAGCAGGACCAGCAACAGCAGGACCAGCACCAGCAGGACCAACAACAGCAGGACCAGCAACAGCAGGAGCATCACGCACAGCACGCCTCACAGGAGCGGCGTGAGCGGCTGGGCCAGCAACAACATCAGCGGTAGGTACGGCAGGCCCAGCCATCGCCTCGTAGTCATCGGCAGCCAGTGGGAACCTGGGTACTGGCGGCCGGTCCAGGGGCGAGCTGCTGGAACAGCGGAAGTCTGGGGCAGGCAACAAGAAAACACAGGCGGCGGCGGCATACCCCCCCTCGGTACGGCGGTGACCGGCCCTAGTAGCGGCAGACGGCGTCACCAACACAGCATGGGGAGTGTAGACCAGCGGGGGGAAGCAGCATAAACGGCCGTGGAGGTTGTAGTGGAGACCGCTCCAAGGTCACCGCCCCAGACCTCGGTAGACGCTGCAGCAGATCGTGGATGCTACGCACGCCCTGCAGCCGCAGTGGTCCATACCTGTCCAAGGTCGTCTCCCACGGATGTAGCACCTGCGGTAGCACAGACAGATTAGTAAGAGGGGTTCCCTCACGCACAGGGGGGGAGACATGCCCCACCCCGAACGCAAGGAAGACCCCAAATACAAAATACAACGAGGAAGCTGAGCGGGGGTCAGGAAAGAAGACGAAGAATCGGATACCAAGGGAGTCGCGGGAGAGCTTTCCGACGACTTCCTGGCAGACCTTCGCTTCCTCTACCCCCGCACAGCAGTGAAAAGTAATATGAAAATGAAACAGAATACAGGCGGTCCCCGGGTTACGACGGTTCCGGCTTACGACGTTCTGAGGTTACGACGCTTTTTCTTAAATATTCAATGGAAAAATTCGTCCTGGGTTACGACGCTTGTTCCGAGGTTACGACGCTGAAGCTTCCGACGCTCCGAGTTAACGACGCTTTTAAAAAACGCATACTATGATAAAAATCCTTTATAGTTTAGCACAGTATATTAATAAAAAATAAGTTTTCTTCCTGGTTAGATTAGCAGAAACCAAAAATTTTTGAGGTTATGATGATTTTTGACACTTTTTATGTCGTATTTTTCTATGTTTTTTAGTGACGCCTCATATGCGGAACTAGTTTCCGAGCGAATGAATACATACTAGCTTGGGTGCGCAAAGTTTACATATAACAGTCCAAAAGTGCAAATAATGAAAAATCATTGCTTGTTTCCAGTAATAATAACAAAACGAAGTTTCTGGTTAGATTACAATGCAAATTCCAAGTATCCAAAGAGACCTTACCTTACAGACCTTACATCTTGTTCGGGTTGCCCCAGGTCCCTCAGTGTGAGGCACCTCTAATGTCTACCAGAGAGTTGCTAGTACATCTTCCGGTATATTTTGCATCTTCCAATCTTGGATGGTCTGGGATGCAGTTTAGATATTTGTCGAGCTTATTCTTAAACACATCTACGCTCACTCCTGATATATTCCTCAGATGAGCTGGCAACGCATTGAATAGACGCTGCATTTATCGATGCTGGTGCGTAGTGGATTAATGTCCTGTGTGCTTTCCTTATTTTTCCTTGGTATAGATTGGGTTTTGGGCACTATTAATCTACCTCTGCTTGCTCTTTCTGATATTTTTAGTTCCATGATATTTTCTGCTATTCCTTCTATCTGTTTCCATGCCTGAATTATCATGTAGCGTTCTCTTCTCCTTTCTAGACTATATAATTTTAAGAATGTAGTCTTTCCCAGTAGTCTAGGTCCTTAACTTTCTTCTATTCTAGCTGTAAAGGACCTTTGTACACTCTCTATTTGTGCAATATCCTTTTGATAGTGTGGGTACCATATCATATTGCAATATTCAAGTGGACTACGAACATATGTTTTATAAAGCATAATCATGTGTTCAGCTTTTCTTGTTTTGAAGTGCCGTAACAACATTCCCATTTTTGCTTTACATTTTGCCAACACAGTTGCTATTTGATCATTGCATAACATGTTCCTATTCATCATCACACCAAGGTCTTTAACTGCTTCCTTATTTGTGATGGTCTCATTATTAGGTCCCTTATATGCATATAGCTTTCTTTCTCTGTCTCCATAATTTATTGATTCAAATTTATCAGAGTTAAATACCATCCTATTTACCTCTGCCCAATCATATACTTTGTTAAGGTCTCTTTGTAGAGCGTTCCTATCTTCATCACAAGTAATTTCTCTACTTATTCTTGTGTCATCTGCGAAACTACTCACTACCGAATCCTTCAACATTATTGTCTTATGTCTTCAATCATAATAACAAACAGTATTGCAGCTAACACCGTACCTTGCGGCACACCGGATATTACCTTGACTTCATCCGATTTTGCTCGTCGTTTGCAATAACTATCTGTTTTCTGTTGTGTAAAAATTCTTTTAACCATCTTCCTACTTTATCACGATATTGTGTTTTCTAATTTTCTTCGCTAATATATTATGGTCTACTTTATCAAAAAGCTTTTGCAAAGTCTAAATAAACCACACGTGTTTCATTTCCGCTTTTCATATTTTTGAATATGTTCTCACGGTGGACTAACAGTTGGGTTTGTGTACTTTTTCCGGGTACGAAACCATGTGTCTATTTATTAAACAAATTATTTTTTATTAAAATGTTTCATAATATTTTTCTTCATTACACTTTCATAATATGTGATGTTAGACTTCACAGGACTATAATTACGTGCCTCTAGTCTTGATCCACTTTTGAAAGTAGGGGTAATATATGCTAATTTGTGCTCATCATAAATCTTGCCTGTATCTACACTTTGTCTTAATAATATTGCAAGTGGCTTTGCGATAGAATGAACTACTTTCTTTAACAAAATAGCAGGAATTCTATCAGGCCCTGCAGCAGCTCCATTTTTAATTTCATTAATAGCCTGCACAATATCAGCTTCATTAATATCTATGTCAGCTAAATATTCACTATTTTCATCCCTTACTTCTATATCATTATCTTCATTATCTATTCTAGGGGTGAATTCTCTCTTATATCGTTCTGCCAGTATGTTGCAAATTTCCTTTTTTTTTCATTCGTTAATCTCCCTTCAATTCTCAGAGGGCCTATTTCTATTCTTCTTTTATTCATCTTCTTCGCATATGAGTATAATACTTGGGGTTTTGCTTGATATTTATAGGGTTTTTTCTTCCAAGTCCCGTTTTTCATTTTCTTTTGATTGTATATCTTTTGTTCTGCATTTTCTATCTTACTTTTTAGTTCTATAACTTTCCATGCATTTTTTTCTTTTGCAAGACCTTTTTTCCACTGATTTTCTGGAACAAGATCCTTCTGTCTCTTATTATGCATGAATGATGTTTTACTTTTCTTCTTCGGTATATTTTTATTTTTCCACTATTTTCTCCAATATTTTATATAATATCTCCGTATTTACCCTTATGTCATCACTTACGAAAATGTTATCCCAATCTTTGTTTAATTCTTCATTAATTTTCTGACCATTTTATATTTTACTGTAGAAGTTGTATTTTCCATATCCTTCCCACTTTTCATTTCTTGCTTATCTCTAATTTTCACATTGCTTTGGAAATGAACTGTTAATTCTTGACATTAGGTCTGAAATATTTGCATTATAAACTATTATTTCTTTAACATAATTCATCTCGTTCACAAATACTAGGTCCTAAAAGTATTTTCCTTTCTTTTGGTCGGCAGGTCGATTTATTTGGTTTGAATGTTGATATTTCTAGTAGCATATCTAATAGCTTTTCAAATTGCCTCTTATCTTCTGCACTACTATTACTCTCTTTTTTTATATGTATAAGTACAACCACAATCTCCTATTCGTTCTTTCCATTCTACGAAAGGAACGAAAGTTTGAATAGTCCACCAGATAGGGCGAATAGTTCCAGTCCCTTGGTGATTTCTACATATATCATCCAATTTTTTCAATTATTAAGTCAAACTCTTTAGTATTAGGAGGTCTATATATTACTATGTTCATCAATTTTTCAGATTCAAATTCTACCGCTATTAGTTCACATTCTGAGTTACTATATTTCTCATATATTTTCCTTGTTTTTTGTCTTTCCCATATATTGCGGTTCCCCTTGATTCCTATTTTTTCTATCTGATCTATAAGTTTGGAACCCTTTTATTTGATCATCATTCCCAGTCTCTTGGGAATACCAGGTTTCACTTATATTCATTATATCTATTTTCTTTTCATTTTGGGTTAGTTCTTCTAAGTACTCTATTTTTCTTTTTGAGTTACTCGTAACTAAACCCTGCGCATTCATCACTATGATGGTTTGCGTGTTTTCTCCTTCATTTAATACTGGTAGTAATAAGGATTTTCCATGTCACTTTCCTGTTCTGGTATGTTGTTCTTATTTTCATTTCCAGAAATTCTGACATTAAAAAATCCAACTTTTCCATAATATTTGATCTTCCTTCATCATAATTATTCATTTTGTGTCTGAATCTGCAATTTTCTCCGTTTCTGCAATATCCTCTTGCATAATAAATACAGTTATTATCTCTTGAGTAGAATTTCGGAGCTGCATGCTTTGAAATTTTTTGCTGACACCTCTGCATATCTCATTGGTGGTTTGCTTTTCTCTTTTACCTGATATTCTTGATTTCTCTTTTCTTTATTTGTTTTCTTTTTCTTATTTTGGATTTTATTACTTGGTTGGTTATTTATTTGATTATGATTCATGGCTACAGGGTGCATATATTTGCATTTTTTGTGTCGAATTACATCCTTTTCCTTCTTTTAGGTTTTTACATATTTTTGGTTGGATGCAGATCTCTGCAATCATCCCCATATCCATCTAAGTATGCACATTTACCATATATTTCATAGTTTTGACATATCTTAGGATGTTTGTAGTAACTTCTTTCTCCAAATCTGCAATTCCCTCTTTTCAAAAGGTTGCAGATTTTGTCTTTCTTGTCTATTTTTTCCTCTTTCCCGTCATTGTATAGATCTGGGTAGAGCCTCTTCGGGATTTGCTTTTCTGTTGTCATATCGTAATTTATTCTTCTTCGTAGGTATGCTGCTTTTATTGCCTCATATGTAGTATCAATGAGTATCTCTGCATCCATACTTTTATCTTGTTCTTTGTTTTCCTTATTTTTTCTGTCATTTCATTTTTGTTTACTTCTCTTCCGTTTTCCTCTTCTTCTTTTTCTTCTTCTTCTTCCTCTTCCTCTTCTTCTTCATCCTCAACTATTTGTACATTCAATCTTGATTTAATAACATTGTCTATCCATGATAGACATGTTGAACAAAAAATTCTTGTATCTTTTCTCAAATCTTGTATTACCTCAGCACTGTGGATGGGTCGGAATGTTGCATGCAGCACATTTTCTGATTAGGTTTTGTGATTGACTATGCTATACCAAACCTTACACAGTTTTGCATGCTTTGGCATTCTTTTTCCTAATGCATCAATTAGGATATTCACAAGATTCACCTTATTCATTTTCTTTGTCGGAATATGTTGGTTTATGTATATTTTTCTTTATGAGTCTCTTGACCACTTGGATTTTATTTGGAACTTCTTCAATTATTTTCAAGATGTTTTCATTAGATTTGTTCCAGTTTGAAGGATTATATCCTTCTAAGATATCTATGAATGCTTTTGTATCTTTTTGGTTGGAGGCTGTTGCTGATTTCATAGATGAGAAATGCCAGTTCCCTTCCTGCTACTCATCGTATTGCGAATCTGCTATAAACACGCCAAATTACGCCACCTCTTCCCGCAGTTGGAACTTACTGCCATCTTGTTCTGATTTATAGTATTACACTTGATAAACTAATTAGAAAGACGCTTTATCCTACTATTTCACACTAATCTTATCACCGATAGTTTCACGAACACTTCTAGATATTTCTCAAATTCTAGTCGTATGTTAAACTTGTGATATCTGTTGATTAATCTGACTTCACGCGGGTACGACTCACCAAGCAAGATGGCTACTTACGAGAGACATTATCCAGTAATTTGATCAGAGAGAGAGAGAGAGAGAGAGATGAGAGAGAGATGAGAGAGAGAGAGAGAGAGAGAGAGAGAGGCGTCTTCCGACGCTCCGAGTTAAGGACAGAGAAGTGTTCGTTTCGTTAAACGGCATCTGACTCATGCCAGTAAATGTTTTGTTGATACTAATAATATAAGCCTATTTAAAGATACGTTTACTTTAATTAGTCTATATGATACGTAAATAGTAATCAACTGTTCTTGTAGCCCTCAAGATTTGGCAAAATCGAAGTATCCAAAGAGAAACATTATCCAGTACGTAATGAGAGAGAGAGAGAGAGAGAGAGAGAGACGCTTTGGCAACAATGGTCTCTGGGATTGACGTAACGTTTATTTTCTGAACAGATAGGACAGAGAAGTGTTCATTTCATTAAACGGCCTCTGACTCATGGCAGGAAATGTTTTGTTGATACTAATATATAAGCCTATTTAAAGGTACGTTTACTTTAATTAGTCTATATGATACGTAAATAGTAATCAGCTGTTCTTGTAGCCCTCAAGATTTGGCAGTCACTCCAGGTTGTACATAAAACTTCAAGAATGTAGTGTCACCAGAGGATTACAATAGTTTTTACCTTCAAGAACCAGCATTCTTTTATGAAAATAACTCCAGGTTGTACATAAAACTACAGGAAACAACATGTAGTGTAACCAAAGGATTACAAGTAAGATTTGTATAACTTTTTATTAGTTTAAGACATATTTCCAAGCGTCGTTCCGGCTTACGACGATTTTCGGCTTACGACGCGTCTCAAGAACGGAACCCCCGTCGTAACCCGGGGACTGCCTGTACTGCACTTGCGATTCACTTCATAGAACTTAAAGGGGGAAAGATCAATTCCCAGGTAAGACCGGAAACTTGATCCATAATAATATGATGCTATCAAAAAATATACGAAAATGAAACAGAATACTGCACTTGCGATTTCACTTTCACAGAAAATAAATCGTAAGGATCAATTCCCGGGTAAGAGCGGAAATTGATCCAAAATTAAATTTGATGCAATTAATAAATGAAAATGAAAAGAATACTGCATTGCGAATCCACTTTCATGCATTCTATCCATAAAAATAAGAGGCTCGTGCCGAGCGCAATCACGCTCTCGGCAACGAACGCACAGGGTAAAATATAATGAAAAGAGTACTTACATCTTTCAATTACACTCTTTCGCCCAAAATACATGACTCGGCGCGAGCGCGCCCACCCTCGGCACCGAGACATAATTCAAGGGTATCAATTTCATGAAAAGAGCGGAAATCGCCGCATCTACGGCGATAGCTCCATGTTGGCTCATAATTAAGTAATGAAAATGAAAACAGTGTAGTTTCATTTTCAAGTCAAACAAACCATTAGTAGAAAACACAATATAAACATACGACGATGAAGTGGGCAGAGCGCGATGACGAACACGTCCTTCACACCCGCGGCCGAAAGCAAAAGTGATTCTTCACCTCTCGGGCGCGCGCACGATCGGACAAGCAGTTAACTACCGTTCTCCCCTTGTTCGAAGCTTACGACCGTCCCAGCTGCCGCTAGTTAACTTCCTATTGTTAAAGGACCGAGGGTTTGTATTACGTATCGGAACAAATCATTGACTGGCTCTGAACTTCAAGCTTCTAGTGGAGTTAAAAAATGATGAGGGGAGATAATTTTTTATACCATCATTTCATAATTATCATTATTATTATTATTATTATTATTATTATTATATGGTGACAATGTCTGTGTGTGTGTGTGTGTGTGTGTGTGTGTGTGTGTGTGTGTGTGTGTGTGTGTGTGTGAGAGAGAGAGAGAGAGAGAGAGAGAGAGAGAGAGAGAGAGAGAGAGAGAGAGAGAGAATTTAGCAGTGTTTTTCTTATTAGCAACAATAATTATGCCTACCCCTTACAGTACATACCTATCCTAGCCTAAGGCGCTCAGTCAACCATCATATTATGGCCAAATTGGGTGTACATAGGGCAGTTATTTTACTGCGGTATATATTTAAAAATGAAAAAAAGTATGTTGAATGGTATGTTAATAAACAATGAACTTATTTAATTGTAATATATGTGTATTTATGGGTAATGTTTTTTTTATAAAAAGGCAAGGTTAGGGTAATAACTGGTGGTCAAAAACAGATTAATCCATTTTCAGTTATTTCTTATGGAAAAAATTCATTCAGATCTCAACAAAATCGCATCTCGTCGTTTCTTCTGGAACGAATTAACATCGAGGCCTGGGGCTCTACTGTACTAGGTACAAAGGGGGAGAAATGGATGCTAGATTTACTAAAAACTATATGTGAAGAGGAAGAAATGCCAAGGGACTGGGAGGAGAGTCTACAAGAAAAGAGGAGATGTCATGGATTAATAGAGCATGGGTTGAAAGTTTTAGAGAATACTGGATGAAAGATTAAGAGATGGGTTGAAAGTTTTAGAGAATACTGGATGAAAGATTAAGAGATTGTAAAGATTGAGAAACAGCAGCATGGACTCAAGAGAGGAAGAGGGACAGTGGATGCCATCTTCATAGTATGACAGCTACAAGAAGAGAGGCTAGAGGGAAATGAGGAGCTAGGTTTAGCATTTTTAGTCCTACAGAAAGCATATGACAGAATACCAAGAGAAGTGATGTTTTGGTGTTTGAGGAAAAGGAAAGTCCCAGCACAGTTGGTTAGCCTGGTCGAGATGATATGTAAAAGAACGAGCACAAAAGTAATAACAGCAGTTGGGGAAACACAAAACTTTGAAGTTAGTGTTGGATTACACCAGACGTCAGCATTAAACCCATTTTTGTTTGTGCTGGTTATGGATGTGTTGAGTGATGAGAGAAGGAATGAAGAGCTGTGGGAGTTGTTGGACGCTGATGATCTGGTGATTACTGCTGAAAATGAGGAGGGCCTACAGAGAAGGGTTGTAGAGTGGCAGGAGTCTTCAGAGACAGGTGGCTTAAAGGGGAATGTGAAAAAAAAAAACAGATTTTGCTGAGCAGTAGGGAAGACAGAGACAAAATAGTAATAAAAGAAAGAAGAGGCTCGATTATAACGCAGGAAGAAAAGTTTAAATTCTTAGGATCTACTTAAAGCCAAGAGGATGTGAGACTGAAGTTGACAGTAGGATAAAAGCTGCATGGGGGAAGTGGAGAGAGGTAGCTGGAGCAGTATATGATAAGAAAATGCCAATCAAGCTAAAAGTCAAGATCTATAACACAGTGATAAGACCAGTGTTAATGTATGGAGCGGTAACATTGGCTTTAAGAAGAAATGAGGAAGTAAAGCTTGAGAGAAGAGAGATGAGAATGCTGAGGTGCATTATGGGAATATTGCTGCTTGAGATATTGGAAAATGATGAAATAAGAAAGGTAGGCTTAGTAAAGATTACTGAGGTCATAAGAGAGTCACAACTGAGATGGTATGGGCATGTGTTGAGGATGAATGAGGAGGAGGGAGTGAAGAGGGCTTGGGAGGAACCTGCTTGAGGAAGAAGATAAAGAGAGGGAGACAGAGAATTAGATGGCAAGGTAAAGGGAAGGAAGAAATGGAGAGAAGATGTTTGGTGGAGGATGATGCCTTTGATAGAAAAGAAGAAGTGGCTTTCATAGATATTTAAGGAAAATTTTCTGAAAAACTAACAGAGTAGTAAAAATTTAAGAAAGAAAAATCCCAATTCTTAAATTAAATTGTATTTTTCATAACTATATAAACCTGAGGTCTTTTACAACAGGAATTGCTTATGGCAAAGCTGGAACAAGGACATTAAAACTCCTGAACAAAGGGAATAGGCAGTAACTATTGTCCGGCAGGTGGGTCTCGCCTGGATGTAAACATTCCACTTTGCCTTTCAGCCCAGGTTTCAGATTGAGGTGTAACATGAGGTGGACATTAGTGTAAAGGACCTCAGGTTTGTCTAGTTAGGAAAAATGCCATTTACTTTTAAAAATTGTGATTTGTTCCTACATAATATACAAACCCTCAGTCCTTTACAATAGGAAGACTCACTATTTGGAGGGAGGAATCTGAGTGTGTCTCTTGAACTGACTGGAGTTCAGCACACCTGGGGTACTCCTCCTGCAGAATCAAGTCAGACTTCTGGGCCTTTTTGAATGAATGAGGAATTGTAACTCATACAAAAAAGGCTGAGAAGAATATCAAGCGCTGGAAGTATTAAGGCAAAGATCCAAGAAGGGTTTGCCTTGTTGCCAGTCTCTCCTTCCTCCCTTTGCTAGAGGAAGGAGCAGGACTGCTTCTATGGTAGTGACAAGAAAAATGGAAAGGAAGCTACATGTCAAGACTTATCCCGTCTGATGCCAGTCCAACGTGCGTAGGTTCGAGTTCTATTCTCAGCCTGAAGGAAAAGAAGTAGAAGAATAAGGAAGGAGGAAGAGAGGCCAGTCACTCTTGAATACATTTCACCTTTAGAAACATACACCTTATATGAGCTGCAACCTGCCCTCTTGAAGGAGCCAAGGAAGAAAACACAACTTGTTGGGCAGCCACCAGAGGTCCGAGGAAAAAAGGGTCCCAAGGACTTGTGGGCAAACACGCAAAGGTAAAAAGATAAATGTGCTCCTGATGAGAACTTATCTATCTTCCAGTCCGACAAATTCTTTGGAAAGTGAGGAAAGGACTAAGCCAGTGCTCTCAGGGAAAGTGTACAGGTGACATTTTCATCAGCTGCAGAGAACTTCCACCTGATCTTCACACAAAACCAGGAGAAAAATGTGTCCTTAGACACTTCTCCCTTGGCAAGTAAGTGCTAGAGAAAGGTTATCGACATCCATGTCAAGGATGTTGGTAGAGTCTTTCTGAAAGTACATTAACACATTACGTAATAGGAAAAAGTAATGACTGATCTGGATCGTCAATTACAAAGTTCACGGAACAAGGGATTGTGAAGGGCTCGAATCTGGCAACAGATGCAGAATGACTCAAAGTTCATTACAACATCTGAGACAGAGTCAAGACATCGATACCTGTCATTTGAAGAGTGATAATAAATTAGATCCATACCCTTTGGCCAGAGAGAGAGAGAGAGAGAGAGGAGAGAGAGAGAGAGAGAGAGAGAGAGAGAGAGAGAGAGAGAAAATCAAGCTGGCAACAATTTGGACCCATGGTCACTTTCTGTCAAGTAATGTGACATTTCTGACAGGCCTGCCTTTCCCCCTACTTCACAACTCAAAAGGCAAAAGACTGGGAAAATTCTTTAATTTTTTTTCAAATAACTTACTATAGAAATGCATAATATTGTAATAACAGTGTATTACTATTATTATTATTTAGTCTTATTAATATTTGAACATTGGTACTTCTTGTGAATTAGGTAGTACATCATTTACATATCATACAGAGAGAGAGAGAGAGAGAGAGAGAGAGAGAGAAAGAGAGAGAGAGAGAGAGAGAGAGAGAGAGAGAGAGAGAGAGAGAGAGAGAGAGAGAGAGAGAGAGAGAATTATTATTTTTATTATTCAATATCATCTAATCTTACCAAACTTAAAACAATATCAATCAATATTAACATTATAAAATTAGTAAATAATTTTTGTATCATAAAAATGTATTTAGTCATGAAAATATCATCAAAATACACCAAATAATGAATATTTATTGACTGATGAATGTGTGTTAATACTAATTGGTTAAAAAGAAACTTTAAGGGGGCCGGCCGGAACCTCTATATATGGAGGTATAGGGCGAAAAATGCAAAGTCATGAAAAAATTCATGGAGCTTCATATGGCAATTGAGAATACGTATACGAAATATTTCGTCAAAATTCCTCTTACTTTCGTAGTTACAGGGTAATTAGTTAACGTAACTCAATAAGCCTAAAACATTGATCCGTACAAGAAAATGCAATATTTCTTCTATTATCGTAAATTTTGATAATTATTGTCAAAGAAATTAGGAGAAATGGCATCTGCAGACATTCCCCGAGTCGAGAAGGAGACTTCAGGCTCAAACTACCAAGTCCAGTCCTGATTTAGTGCGATCACAGACGTCAAGTAGTCTACACGTTCCATTTCACGTCTGACATTCGCCTGCTTTCATGTTTATGTATGTTTCGGCAAGAATTTCATCATGCCAATGAGGAAAAGACAAGGGAAACATCTCGCTAACATACAGACGAAGAAAAATCGCTCAAGTATTATTACAGAATATCATAATATATGCGTAGTTAGTGAAGAGAGAGAGGGGAGGGTTGCTTAGTAACGGCCCCATCTTGCTTGAACAGCACAACGTCACACTGTGCTAAGGCTACGATCTTTTGAGCAAAGAGATCTTCATTTATGATAAATAACAAAGTTTTGGTTTTTTAAAACCCAAAATGGAATATGAAATTCATAATAATCATGATTTATTAAATTGTCTTTGTAAAAAAAAGTGTACGCCTTCGAGTTTCACCTCTTGACATTCTCTTGCAATTACGTTTGTTTATCTTTGTTTCGGGCAAGAATTTCATCATGCCAAAGAGGAAAATACAAGGAAAACATCTCGCTAACATACAGAAGAAGAAAATTCGCTGTAGTAAGCCGAGTTAGTGAAGGGGAGAGAGAGAATTGCATAGGAAGGAGTGCCCCATCTTGCCTCAAGCAGTGCCCCAGGCTGCGATATATGAGCAAGGGGATCATCATTTATGATTAAATTATGATAAATAAAATAGTTTTGGTTTATTAATACACAAAAAAACAAATATACATTCATAATAATCATTATTTATTAATATTGTCTTTATAGAAATACGAAGGAAAACTTTGAACGCCTTATCTCAAAACTATACTTATTGACCTTCAAAACTTCTATTTCTCACTTATAGTTTTAAAGCTATAACATTGGAATTTGGTATATAACTCAGAAAGACATAATAGAACAATCAAATAGAGCCCTTTTTTCCAATTTTTGTTTCGTATTTTTTTTATAAATTTTGTTCTCCTGATTTATAGGTTTATTTTTTGACCATATTGAAAAATTCATATCTAGCAAAAAAATGAGTTTTAGAAAAAAAACTCTCCATTCGATTGGAGGTCTACATCAGGTCTATATATGGTAGTAATCCCAGGTCTTAATATTAAATATCAAGGGAGGAGATAGAATTTGAAAAATGGTTATTTTCGGGATAAATCGCCCTGGCGTCACAAAACCGAAGGTCAGAGGCGAAAATCATATGCAGTTTGGAGATGTCCCAAGTCCAAGTCACCTTATTAAGTGGTATGAATATCAAAGTCCTGTCCTTAAAAAAGGGCATTAGCCGGCCGGTCCCCTTAAGAGAGAGAGAGAGAGAGAGAGAGAGAGAGATTACAGTATATCCTTTGACCTCCAGATGGCAGCAATTATTAGAGACTCACTAAGATAGCAACACTCCCCTACCCTAGTTGTCAGGTTTCTTGACATTTGTGACACAGCTCCACCCCCACCCCTCCCTCCAAGTCTCAAGCTGAAAGATTGGGGATTTCCTTCACATTCTTACATCAATTTTTTTATTTATAAACTAAAATATTACTAATTCACAATTTTCTTTAATGAATCAATATTACTGCTGTTTACATTAATATTATTTGAAAATTAGTAAATAATTTATTTATCATATAAAAATAACATACATCTCAGTGAGAGAGAGAGAGAGAGAGAGAGAGAGAGAGAGAGAGAGAGAGAGAGAGAGAGAGAGAGAGAGAGAGAGAGAATTATTATTATTTAATATAATTTAATTGTATTAAACTTAATACAATATTAATCAATGCTAATATTTGAAATTAGAAAATCATTTTGTATCAGAAATGTATTTAGTCATTAAAATAACATAAAAATACATTAATTAGTGAATATTTATAGAAGGAAAAACCTGCGAATGAGTCCTCCTGCAACAATGTTTTAGATAGGTCCCACAGAAAAATCAGCGAATAGGCAAGTCCATTAACCTCGGGAACGCAAATATGGGGGGGCTGACTGTAACTGTATTTACAACCTCTTGTGGGGCCTCTTTTACAAGACCACTGTAAATTTGAGCAAGTTATACAAGTTTTTTCTAAGAAATAATTTTATTTTATATCGTAAAATTATAATTACAGCTCAAAACAGTTAAGAACTAAAATTAGTAACAAATTCAGAGAATATTTTTTAAAAAATACTTACTAAGTTTATTGAGATTGAGGATGCAGTAACTTTTTTGTATTATACATGTCTTTTCTAATATTTCTTTGCACTTTTATTTCCAAAATTACATTTCTGGGCTCAGCTCGTGTCGGCCTATGAAAGGATCCTTAATATCATTCTTTCTAGGTAAAAATTAATCTAACAAAATTACCAGAGAAAAAAACAAAATTAAGAAAATGTCAGTAAAACTGACTCGCTCACATCTTAAAAAGAAGTGTCGGTATGAAAATATAGGGGCGAGTGTGGAACACTACCACGAGACAATCACCAATTAGAACTTCCAATCAGAATCCCCCAAAGAGAGAGCTGATACCAACGGGCGATGCAGCCGCTACTACTACTACTAGAGGACGCCACGGACAGCAGCGCCCCTAGCGGACATCCTTAATTTTTTAGCGCTAGCGTCAAGACGCAATTTTTCCTTGTGCTGTGCTATTCTGGATTTATCTCTATATTCTACCATGGAACGCTCTGCTATTGCCACGGCTAAGTTAAGTAACTCATAAGTAATATTTTACCTCGTTTTATCTTCCGGGTACCAGGTTATTTTCCTCGTAATAGGTCATATACAGTTCCCCGGTTGTCTCGTGGCGGCGCCATGCTGCCTCGTAAGAATTCCCGGTCCTCCATACTGGGACTTCTTATACTTATGGGCTTACTATATTACGTTCATTGTTGTTACATCGAGCTTTAGCTAGTTCAGCCCTCCTACCATTTCTCTTAGTTTGGTATTTAGGGCTACTATTATTATTCCGGCCCAGCATCCCGGCCCTTGCTCTTCATCGGCTATCGCTGGCTCCGAGTAGGCTTCTGTTTCTTGGAACAGTTTGCCTCCTCCTGGGCTTCTTTTCTCTTTTACTAAAAGTGTCTTTTCCATCTTTTCGATGTATATTTTATTATATTTAGGGTGTTAGGCTAGCCTAGGTGCTTGTTCCTTGTATTGGTACAGCCTGGTTCACGTGGCCCTCTCACGGTTGTGTTGCTCGCGGCTATAGGCCACTTGCGGTCACGTGTTCCATCGCTTACCTTACCCTGCCCCCCGCCCTCCCCCTCTGGTATAGGGAGGAGCTGGGGGACCCCTTGGTTGTCATGACAACCTCAGTTGCCTTCTCTCACTCCTACTCTGAGGCGGCCAGGGGTTCCTCCCAGCGGGGGTATAGGGCGACCACTCATGAGGTACCGGGTCTCCGTGCGGATAGTCGGTGAGGCGGGGAGGAGTAGGCCATCCCTCCCCCCCCCTCTCTCGCTCCGCCGTGTTACACCGAGACCTTCCTCCCCCCCCTCCCCAGTTGCTCAGCCACCCCTCCTCGCTATACGAAAGGAGCCTTCCGTCGCAGCCGGGGGAGGGGCAACCTTTGGTTATAGATTACTGGCTCCGCTAGCGGGCGGGGTGGGCACCAACTAGTGGTCGGTTGCTTGCCTACTATATCCTTACATCTCTCCCCCGCTACCGGAAGGGAGCTTGCTTCTTACCCGCGCACTCTTCTAGTAGACGGGCGGAGGGAGGTTTGTATTATTATTATTATTTTTATTTTAAGGATATACCCTAATTTTACAATGAATTATGTAATATGATTATTTTTATCTACCATCCCCGCCATTTTCCGTCGTGGTTTCATTTACCACCACTCCTGGTTGGTTCCCTTTGTGTCTCCGCCATCAGCGGAGCTCTAGCCTAGGGGGCACAACCAACCTAGTTACCACACGTATTTTGGCGGGGCTCTGGTTTAATCTAACTTTATCGCTCCGGCACCAGCGGAGCATTTGTTAGACTGTAAGTGTTTACCTGGTACTCATGTATCTTTCCACTTACAGGCTACCAACTGTCAGGTCCCAGCGTGCAACGCGACGTTGTACGACCCCTGCGGCCATGATGAGTGCAGGTCTCATGCCCCATGTGCCACGTCTACAATGAGATGATCGTCTGGCACCCCGAAGCCTGCGCCATCTGCTACGACCTGGTCGGTCAGCTGGGAGATGGGGTAAGTCCGTGATAGGCTTCCATTATCATTTACTAACAACTCTTAGTCATAAGTTTGTTAACCCCGTTCCGCCACTGGAAGCTAATCTCGCTTTTCTTTCAGGCTACTGGTGTGAGGGAAGTCGCCCTCGCCACCCTGAAAGCTGTGGGTGGGCGGCTTCGGGAAGAACGCCGCCAAAGGCCAGCCCTACATTCTGGATAAGAAGCTGGCCATCCAGAATCTTCCCTGCGGGCAAGTCGACCGGGTTACGTTGACCCCTTGTCCGCTGCCCCTCTGATAGCCTCCATCCAGCAAGACCTCCAGCAATCCTTGGGGTCGTAGCCTCCCAGGAGTCGGTCCCGACGTCGCTGCCCTGGACCTTAACATCGAGCCCATGGCGGTAGGGTGGAGGATTTGTTGGTTGAGGTAGGTGTGTCGGGCGCCCAAGGTCTTTCCTTGGTGCTCCGAAGGTCTCCTGTCCCTTCTTCCTGCATCCTTCTTCCAGTGCTTCATTTCAAGGCTTTTGTGGGATCTGAGTCCCTAGGTCCCTCCCGCTCTCCCGCTCTCTCTGTACCCCCAAAGGTGAAGGGACAGAGAGAACCGAAGACTCTGGCCAAGACAACTTCGAGGAAGTCGTCTTCGTCTTCTTCGGCTAGGAAGTTGTCGTCTTCCTACGCCGATGCGGTGAAAGAAACGAAGCCGAGCTCTTCTCACCTCAAAGAGCTCCAGAAGCAAGGCTTCTAAGGAGAAGGCTCGTCGCTCCCGCCGAGCCAGTGCCTTCTCCCGCCTCCACCGCTTCCACTCCGGTTTTGTTACGCCTTAGTAGGAGGAGCAGGGCCTAGCACCTTTGATCCCTCTGCTTTCTCAGCAGTGGTGATGCAACAGGTGGGCGAGCTGGTTGGCTCGCAAGTCTCCGCCCTGGGGACAAGATTCGAGCAGATGTTCGCACAGTTGTCGAGCACTCTGTCTCAATCAGGCCAATCGATACAAGACCTCTCTAACAGGGTTAGAGAAAATGAGGACCGAGTAGCTGGGCTATCTCAGGTTCCCTCTTCCCGTCTCCCAGCGCCAAGCACTGGGATTTCTCCAACTCCCGCCATACGACTCTCCTGCCAGCTTTCTCCATGGAGACCCTGGAGAGTAGCTGCCTACTCTCCTTTCAAGGATGGGATGATCTCTATCCCGGAGTGTGGAACTCGAAGGATTGAGGACTTCGAGTTTTACCCTCCAGGTCTGACGCAGCCTTTCATCGGTTATGCTAGGCTGACCATGGCGGCTCTGACTAGGGAAGACAAGATCTCTAGAGAGTCGGTCCTATACAGTAGGGATCATGCACAGCGGGAATGGTTCACTGCCTTGAGGACTGGGAGTGTATCGAACACCAAACCTCCAGGCCTACAAGAGTCCCATTCACTATTTTCGCGACGGAAGAGGAGGTTTCTCTTCCGTTTGCCACGAAATTGGTGGAGAAGTCCCTTTCAGGCAGTTCCTCAAGGATGAGCCCATCCCACAGTTGAGGGAGGCGGAGTCTACTTCTCCGCTCTTCCCGGCTTTCGGAGAATTGTGGGAGAACTTGCCAGCTACGTTCACGCTTGGTAAGCTCAAACCGGACTGCGCCATGGACCAGTTCGGCGAGAAGCTACCAAGGCTGCCGGATTCCCTAATCCAGGCAGAGTTTGGATGCGCGAACCAGGTTTTGGCAGGTCCCTCAATTCCCTTATAAATTACGGAAAATGGCTGCCCTCTTATGTTATGTCGGAAACCGCTGTTCAAGATTTTGGCGAAATCTCAGTTCCAGACGGTTCTATCGGACGCTTTTGACTTCTTCCAGGCTAGGAGGAACTGCCGAAAGCATGTTCTACAAGAATGTACTATTAGGCATGAGCCGAATAGACTCTTGGCCTCTAGCATGTGGGGAGCGGATCTCTTCCAGAGTCCGCTGTCAACGAGGTTACCACGAAGCTGCTAGGCTCAACCAGAGCCTTAGAGCTAGGTGGGGTATTTCCTCAAAGAGAAACAAGATTCCGTTCCCACTGCTGGTAAGAAACCGAAGAAGGCTGGTAAGAGATTCCAGCCGTATCAGAAACACCAGCAACAACAGCAATTTGTGCAGGCGGTCCCGTTACCCAAAACAAGGACAACCTGCTAGTTCGAAGCAGAACCAGCCCATCCTCTGTTGTCCCCTCAAATCTCAGCCATCCACCTCCTACGCTATCTCGCCGGCCTTCAACCCCACATATGAGGCTCAAGGCTACAAACAGCCGAGAGGTAGGGCGAGAGGTTACTTTCGTCAGCGTGGCGCAGGAAGGGCCACAAGGAGCAAGCAGTTCAGAGGAGGGCGTGGTGGCCAACCCGCCCATCACCAACAATGAGGCTCCCCAGGTAGGAGGGAGGCTGTTCCTCTTCCGCCACGGTGGGGGTTCAGCAATTGGGCACAGAGCATAGTGTCCAAAGGATTGGGCTGGAGTTGGATCAAAGATCCTCCTCCAATCAAATCATTCCACCAGATACGTCAGAGGAATTGACAGATTACGCGGAAGAACTCCTTCAGAAAGGAGCTTATTGCGAGAGTCAAGCATCTAAAATTTCAAGGTCGCTTATTCAGCGTGCCAAAGAAAGGCTCAACAAAAAGAAGGGTAATCTTAGACTTGTCAAAGCTAAACTCTTTCATTCGTTGCGACAAGTTCAAGATGCTTACCCTCTCGCAAATAAGGACCTTACTTCCGCGTGGAGCCGTCACATGCTCCATCGATCTTACAGACGCATACTATCATATCCCTATAGCCAGGCACTTCCGCCCATTCCTAGGATTCAGGCTAGGAAATCACACTTCTCATTCAAAGTGATGCCCTTCGGTCTGAATATAGCCCCCAGGGTATTCACAAAAATAGCAGAAGTGGTTGTACAACAACTGAGAGCTCAGGGAATCATGGTAGCAGCATACCTCGACGATTGGTTGATCTGGGCACCAACAGTCGAGGAATGTCTCAAAGCCACCAAAAAGGTAGTTCACTTTCTGGAACATCTTGGGGTTCCAGATAAACAAAACGAAATCCAGACTTACTCCGGAATCTCGTTTTCAGTGGCTAGGAATCCAATGGGATTTGGCTTCCCACAATCTGTCAATTCCAGTGGACAAACGGAAGGAAATAGCAAAATCTGTCAGGCAATTTCTCAAGTGCAAACAAACGTCAAGGAGAAACCAGGAGAGAATTCCTAGGTTCCCTTCAGTTTGCTTCGGTAACAGATATCCTTCTGAAGGCAAGGCTGAAAGATATAATCGAATTTGGCGGTCAAGAGCAAACTCCAAATATCGAGACAAGTTTGTCAGTAGTCCCACAGATCTCCGCAATCAACTACGGCCTTGGTCAAAAGTAAAGAACTTAGCCAAGAAAGTACCCCTTCAATATCCCCTTCCAGTGTTAACCATTCACACGGATGCATCCCTGTCGGGGTGGGGGGGATACTCTCAGTTCAAACAGGTTCAGGGGACTTGGTCAGTTCAATTTCGCCAGCTCACATAAACGTGTTGGAAGCAATGGCAGTATTTCTTACTCTGAAGAGACTGCTTCCCCGAAGAAGTCTCATCTAAGGCTAGTTTTGGACAGTGCAGTGGTAGTTCATTGCATCAACAGAGGAGGGTCCAAATCCAAGCACGTAAAAAAAAAAAAAAATCATGTCATGATAGCCATCTTTGCATTAGCAAACAAACACAAATGGCATCTGTCTGCCACTCACCTGGCAGGCGTAAGGAATGTGATAGCAGCGCCCTGTCCCGGTCAGTTCCTCTGGAATCAGAGTGGTCTCTAGACGACGGTCATTCCAGTGGGTAGGCCTGAGAGTCCCAGGTCTCCAAGTGGATCTCTTCGCCTCACAAGCGAACCACAAGCTCCCTTGCTATGTTGGCCCCACCTGGACCCTCTGGCTTATGCCACGGACGCCCTGTCGTTGGATTGGAATCAGTGGAGGAGAATTTATGTTTTTCCTCCAGTGAATCTTCTCTTGAAAGTCCTAAGCAAACTAAGGTCTTTCAAAGGGATAGTAGCTCTGATTGCACCGGACTGGCCCAAGAGCAACTGGTATCCTCTTCTTCTGGAATTGGGTCTCCGGCCTCAACGGATCCCCAATCCCAAGCTATCACAATCAGTACAAATGAGGACTGTGTTCGCTTCCTCAGGAATTCTCCAGACCCTAACTTTATGGACTTCATGAGTTTGCGGCTAATAAAGATGCTGATATGATCCACAGAATATTCTCTTCTAGAATCAGATAAGAGAGAGTCAACCATTTAGACAATATGACTCAGCTGTTTAAAAAATTAGCATCTTTCTTGAGAGAATCGAACACTACAACCATGACAGTTAACCTGGCCATATCCTTTTTCAGATCCTTGTTTGAAAAAGGTTTAGGCAGCTAGCACTATTCCACTCATAAGTCGGCTTTGAAGAAAATCTTTCAAGTAGGTTTTCAGATAGATCTGACTGAATCTTATTTCACATCTATCCCCAAAGAAACCTGTGCTAGACTTAGACCTTCTCAGAGGCCTACTACAGTTTCATGGTTCTTAAATGATGTCCTCAAACTAGCTTCAGATACTGACAACTCATCTTGTACATTCATAATGCTCCTGAGGAAGACATTATTCTTATTAAGCCTAGCCTCAGGAGCTAGAAGTTTCAGAACTGTCGGCTCTATCCAGGGATGCGGGTCATGTGGAATTCCTTTCCCATCCCATACAGAAGTTCTAAACTTGCTCCCTGGATTCGTAGCTTTTTTAGCCAAAAATGAGGATCCTCTTGCAAGGTGGGCTCCTTGGAAGGTTATCCCACTTCCACAGGATCCTTCTCTCTGCCCCAGTATCAACTCTTAGGAGCCTTTCTATCTCGTACTCTTCAAAGATCCTCCAGGTGCTCTCTTCATGAGAGAAAATGGTGGTACTTTGTCAGTTAAAAGGTATTAGACAACAAATCCTTTACTTCATTAAACAAGCCACCCTGAGTCATTCCAAAAGCACATGATATCAGGGAGTAGCACCTCAATTAATTATTTCCAACATATGAACTTTGAGGATCTTAGAAAGTATACTGGATGGAAATCCCCGACAGTCTTTAAACGGCATTATCTAAAGTCCTTGGAATCTTTAAAGTTTCAGCAGTAGCAGCGGGAAACATTGTTTCCCCTGATACTGTATAGTAGTTGTAGTATAGATCCAGGAGGTCTCCTTTCTACCTACATCATCCAACATGCCTCACCTTATCGCCAGGCTACTCGAATATCATAAGCCTTAGCCGCTGAATCATATAGTGGATTGTCCCTTATTTTTTGCTAGGGACATCCACTCTGGTACTGATAATGTACTTCAGTGTACCTACCCTTATTTTTATGCTAGGGTAGGACACATGTGTTTTGTATATATTTTGCCATACTTGTATTAATGATGGACTTCAGTGTACCTACCCATTATTTTTATGCTAGGTAGGACACAATGAGTTTGTATATTTTGTAAATATGTTAAGTAAATCCCCTTTTATTTATATTACATGCATCACTGTAATTTACTGTAATTACCATTTAAGTACTTTAAGGTTACTAACATTCTATTGTTTTACTGTTTAGTATAAGTTAGTTTAAGTGCTTAGTTTGTATGCTGTAATTGATTTACTTATATTATATCCATCATTTTACACTGCTTTTCATTGTTCCTTTTTTCCCATCTTGTCTGTTTCTCTGGTACTCTTTCATAGGCCGACACGAGCTGAGCCCAGAAAGGGATTTTTTTGACGAAGGAAAATCTATTTCTGGGTGATTGGCTCGTCGCCCGTATGAAAACCCCCCCCTTTATGGTTTGTTCCCCCCTTGCAGGACAAGATGTTTTTAGATGTTTTTAGATTAAGGATGTCCGCTAGGGGCGCTTCTTTTTAAGAGTGAGCGAGTCAGTTTTACTGACATTTTCTTAATTTTGTTTTTCTCTGGTAATTTTAGATTAATTTTACCTAGAAAGAATGATATTAAGGATCCTTTCATAGGCCGACACGAGCCAATCACCCAGAAATAGATTTTTCCTTCGTCAAAATCCCTTTTATAACTGACACACTATCCTAAAAGATAAGAACTAAAACCAACAGCAACGCCTGGGTATATTTATGAGCAAATATGAAATAAGATGTCATGTGAGAGAGAGAGAGATCACAACTAGCTCATAAGCTCCCTGCTTCTTGATTCTAGCCAGTCTAAAAGTTGCCATTCATGAATTTATGGGCTACAGAATAATGGCACCTCTTTCCCACCCAATTCCCCCAAATTGATGGCACATAATATTGCTACTCACCATGAGTGAATCTGTCCACCACCCAAAACCTGTTATTACTACTCATGTCAGTAAATCTGTCCATTAAGGGTTATACAGCATGTGAACTGAAGTTGAATATCATATCTTTATAAGCTGTTGGCAGACCAGCTACTTAATTCTAAACTGGTTGCAAGCCCAAAAAAGGGATTTTGACGTAAGGAAAAATCTATTTCTGGGCGATTGGCTCGTGTCGCCAGCGAAATATCCTTTAATCCATTATTTCTAGGGTAAATGTACTAACACATACCAGAGAATAAATAAAATAAAGAAAAAGGTCAGTATAACTGACTCGCTCACCCACCCTCCAGGAGGTGTCGGTATGAACACTAGGCGAGTGAGACCACTACCACACGAGCCAAATGCCAATAGAAATCTCCCACTACAAAATCCCTCCAAGAGGGGAGCCGACCCCACAGTGAGTCAGCTCGTACTACTACTACTCCATCCCATGCTGCCGACTGCTGCGCCTCTGGTGGCCATCCTGAAGTTAGCAGACAACTCTTGGGCGAAGGGGGGATGGGTAGGGTGGGTGGGATTTCGCTGGCGACACGAGCCAATCGCCCAGAAATAGATTTTTCCTTACGTCAAAATCCCTTTTCTGGGCTCAGCTCGTGTCGCTGCGCGAAATCGTACCAGAGAAATAGCACAAGATTGTAAACAAAAGTAATAAAATGATAATAAAAATAAAATAAATCAGAATAGGTCTCAAATGAAAAGATAAAATATATATGAATAGACTATAATTGCTAAAGATACATATACTGCACAGGGGTATAAAATAGAAATATGCTTAAATTACCCTAAATCTAATCATGTTTGCTAACATAAGGTAATTACATATGTACAGGTAAAATTATTTACATGTATCAATGTTATCTGTGTAACAGCATGTATCAAAAGATATAATAGCAATTAATAAAACAATCAACAATAATAATATATAAAGGAATGTATATGACTTAATATACAAAACCCGTAAGGGGAAACATCCATGAGATCAATGTTTATAATCATTTGTGAGTGTCCCTAACCAGACAATAAGGGGCACCCACTACACTATCACAAACAGCCAGCTAAGACACAAGGTGAATGCAAATGAACCAGGTAGGAATAGACGAACTTTTGGTGAGGCAGGTAGAAAGGAGGACTGAATCTTCTACTACAAACTAGCTAGCTTCAGGGGAAACTATGTTACCCGCTGCTACTGCTGGGAATTTCAGAGCTTCCAAGGACTTAAGGTAGTGACGTTTGAACACTGTCGGCGATTTCCATCCAGTATACTTTTTCAACTCATCGAAGTTCATATGTTGGAAATAATTAATTGAGGTGGCTACTGCCCTGACATCATGTGCTTTCGGGAAAGAGTCAGGATTGGCTTGCTTAATAAAGTACAGGATTTGTTGCCTGATGCCTTTAATGATAAAGTTCCACCTTTTTTCCCTCCTAAATGAGGGGACCCGACGAAGATGAGGAGGTCCTAGACAGAAAGGGCTCGTAAGGTTGTAACTGGGCAAAGAGATACATCTTGTGGAAGGGGTAGTACCTTCCAAGGTTCCCACCTCATCAAAGGATCTTCATTCTTTGCTAAAAAGCTACGTTCCGGAGAAAGTAGGACTTCTCCTGTGGGAAGGAACTGAATATGATCCGGGTCTCTGGATAGAGCCGACAGTTCTGAAATTCTTGCTCCTGAAGCTAAGCTTAATAAGAATAGGGTTTTTGTTTCTTAAGAGCAAAAAAATTATAATAAACGAGCATGTGTCATTATCGGTTTCGGAAGCCAGTTTTAGGACATCGTTTAAGAACCATGAAACTGACGTAGGCCTTACAGAAGGCCTAAGCTAGCACATGCCTTAGGAATAGACGAGAAGTAGGAATCCGTCAAGTCTATGTTAAATCCAAATTGAAATATCTTTTTCAAAGCTGACTTGTTTGTCGTAATCGTGCTAGCTGCTAAACTTTTTTTTTTCAAATAAGGATCTGAAAAAGGATATAGCTGAATTAACTGTCATGATTCTAATATCCGAATCTCTCAGGAAGGTTGCTAACTTTTTTGACAGCAGCATCATACTGCCTCAAAGTCGAATCCCTTTTATCGGATTCCAAGAATAGAATATTCTGAGGGTCAATATTCGCATCTCTTTTTGCCGCAAACTTCATGAAATCCATAAAGTTAGGGTTTTGAGAATCCCTGAGGAAGCGAACACAGTCTTCATTTGCACTGACTGGGAGAGCTTGGGACTGGGGATCTGAAGAGGACGAAGGCCCAGCTCCAAAATTAGAGGATACCAGTTGCTCTTCGGCCAGTCTGGGGCTACTAGAGCCACTTGACCCTTGAATGTCCTGAGTTTGTTCAATACTTTCTGAGGAGATTCACTGGAGGGAAGACGTAAATCTTCTCCCAGTTGTTCCAGTCTAGAGCCAGGGCGTCCGTGGCATAGGCAGAGGGTCCAGGTTGGGGGCTACATAACACGGTAGTTTGTGGTTCGCTTGTGATGCGAAGAGGTCCACCTGTAGCCCTGGGACTCTTTGAAGGATCATTGGAACGAACTGTTGTCCAGTGACCATTCCGACTCTAGGGGTACTGATCGGGATAGGGCGTCTGCTATGACGTTTCTTACTCCAGCTATGTGAGTGGAGGAAAGATGCCAACTGAACTTGTCTGCCAGGGAGAAGATGGCTATCATGACGTGATTTAGATGACGTGACTTGGAGCCTCCTCTGTTTATACAATGTACTACCACTGCGCTGTCCAGGACTAGCTTTATGTGGGAGTACTTGGGGTGGGCGTAACCGTTTTTTAGAGTCAAGAACACTGCCATTGCTCCATGATACGTTTATATGGAACTGACGGAACTGAGGTGACCAAGTCCCTTGAACCTTTTTGACCTGGGGAATCCCTCCCCGCCCAGCTTAAGGACGCGTCTGTGTGGATGGTGACCCCTGGTGGAGGGAACTGAAGGGTACTGACATTGATAAATTCTTGACTCTCGCCCATGGCCGAAGTCGATTCTTTAGAATCAGAGGCACTGAGGATAGTTTGTCCCTGGACCTGACGGTTGCTCGCGAGCGCCAGATTCTGGTTAGGTCTTTCAGTTTGGCTTTCATTAAGACGTTTGTCACTGATGCAAACTGGAGAGAACCCAGGATCCTTTCCTGTGCTCTCTTGAAAGCTAGTTTGTGACTTAGAAATTGCTTGACTGACTTTGCTATTTCTTTCCTTTTGGTTGATGGAATCGACAGAGTGTGGGATGCTAGATTCCATTGAATGCCCAGCCACTGAAAGTTTGACTCTGGAGTGAGTCTTGATTTGGTCCTGTTTATTTTGAAGCCTAGATATTCCAGGAACTGAATCACTTTCAGAGTAGCTCTGTTGCATTCCTCGACTGTTGGGGCCCAGATCAACCAATCGTCGAGATACGCTACTACCATGATCCCTTGCGATCTGAGTTGTTGCACTACCACTTCCGCTAGCTTCGTGAACACTCTGGGTGCCACGTTGAGTCCGAATGGAACTACCTTGAAGGAGAATGTCTGGTCTCCTATCTTGAAACCCAGATACGGACGGAAGTGTCTTGCAATAGGGATATGATAGTAAGCGTCTTGTAAGATCGATAGAGGTGGTGACGGCCCCACGGGGAAGTAGGGTCCGCACCTGTGAGATCGTGAGCATCTTGAACTTGTCGCAGCAGATGGCTAAGTTTAAGCGGGACAAGTCTAAGATTACCCTTCTTTTTTGTGAGCCTTTCTTTGGCACGCTGAACAAGCGACCTTGAAATTTTAATCTCTTGACTCTCTCTATAAGCTCCTTTTTGAAGGAGATCGTCTGCGTACTCTGTCAATTCCTTGGAAGGAAGTTGACGGAAAGGTCTGGATGGAGGTGGGTTCGTCAACCAGCTCCCACCCAGGCCTTTGACACTATGCTCTGAGCCCATTGGCTGAAGTTCCACCGGTGGCGAAAGTGAAACAGCCTCCCTCCTACTGAAGTTCTTCATTGGTTCTGGTAACCGCCTCGGCCTCCTCTGAAGTGCTTCCCCTGTTAAAGGGGCCTCCCGATCCTCTCCCACGAAAGGAACGCTTACCTCTACCCTCCTTACCCGAGTCATACTTCTGAGAAGCTTGACTCTCGAAGGCTTGATTGTAAGCTGGAGAGATGGCGTAAGAGGTGGAGGGCTGAGGCTGAGGGGATATCACATAAATTGGCTGTGATTGACCTTTAGAAGTGGAGGGTTGGGCTGTCTGCACTAACGGTACTGTTGGAACTTGTTGAGGAAAGCGTAGTTGCTTCTTCTGGTAAGGTTGGAAACGCCTGGGTTTCTTTTGTCCCTTACCTTTAGGAGTCAGGTCTTGCCTCCTCTTAGCCGAAAGGCCCAACGTTCCTTAAGGCTCTGGTTTAACCTGGTAGCCTCTGACTGGACCTCCTTAACCATAGCTTCTGGGAAGAGATCTGCTCCCCAGATGCTAGACGAGAGTAACCTATTCGGTTCATGCCGAATGGTTGCCTCTTGTAGGACATGCTTCCTACAATTCGTCCGAGCAGTGGCAAACTCAAACATATCTGACTGTACCGTTTGAGTCAGGGCTTTGGTCATGAGCTTAAAAATCGGTTCTGATCCATAAGCCATGGTAGCTACCTCAGACATAGCCATAGAATTGATGGATCTGGCTAGACGCGATTTTGCATCAAACTCAGCCTGAATAAGGCTATCTGGGAGCCTGGGTAGCTTTTCACCAAACTGCTCCATAGCACAGTCCGGTTTTTGAGTTTGCCAGCTGAGAATGTATTCGGCAAGTCTTCCCACAATTCTCCAACTGAGGGGAGCAACGGAGAAGTGGGGTCCGCTTCCTTCAACTGCGGTATAGGTTCCCCCTTCTCGGGCCGCTGGGATGGTCGACCTCGCGATCTTGGTTAGGAACGGGAGCGGGGTACTCTCATCCATTGTAAAAATGGTAAAGGGACTCTTAAATGGTTGTATCTTGGTGTTAGAACAATCCATGTCCCTCTAAACACCTGAGCCATTCTCTCTGAGCCTGGTCTCGTGAGTAAGGATGTCTGTTCCTTAGGTACCTTATCGTCCCGCACCATAGCCGACGGCGTAAGCCTTGCGTAGCCTATGAACGGAGGCTGGAGGTCTTCCGGGAAGTAACTCGAAGTCCTCTATTCTTCGAGTCCCAAATTCCGGTATAGAGATGAGACCGTCCTGGAAGGGGGCGTATGACGCTACTCTCCACGGATTGTTCATAGAGAACTGAGGTAGTGAGTCATACGGAGGAAGTTGGGATCCACTCGTGTTGGACAGTGGAGGAGAGGCTAGAGGACTTGCTTCTTCAGCCCGGCTATAATGGAGTCCTGGGAAGTAATCCTGTCCGACAGACGAGAGATCATTTGCTCCATGCTACTCTTTAAGGACCAACCAGGTCACCCACCTGTTGCAACAGGCCAGCATTGGAGTCCAAAGCCGGAGCTGCTGCGGAGGTGGAGGGGAGGCTCTGAATCGGAACCAAAGGTAGCGGAACTGGTGATTCTGCCGGAGTGCGAGATCTCTCTCTGGAGGATTTACTCCTCGAGGACTTAGAGCCGGACTAGAAGCTTTAGACCTGGATGCTCCGTGATCCCAGCCGGAGAATTACGGGAGGAGGATGAAGCCGAAGTCGTCTTCTTAGACGACGACGACGTCTTAGTCAAAGTCATCACCTTAGACTTGACCTTAGGTCTAACCGAAGACAGGAGGAGAATATATTTCGTCACCCGAAGTAAAGCCTTGGAAAGGATGGAGAGGTTGCAGGAGTAGAAGAACAGTTACAGCCCAATCAAGTGACCCTTGGGTGTCCACTGTACCTACCTCGACCAACAGGTCGTCTATACCTACCATAGGTTCAACATTAATATCTAGGGTTCGCGACATCCGTAGAGATATCCTGGTTCCTGATCAGTTAATGAGGTGGCCAGCTGTTGTTGGATGAAGGCGATAGTCGGATCCGCTTCTACCGGGTCGACGTATCCTGTCGCCTTGCCTCCGGGGAAGATTAGTAATGCCAACCGCTTCTCTAGGATGTATGGGCTGTCCCTTGGCGGCGTTTTTTCCCAAACCGCCGACCCAGGCCCGTAGGGTAGCCAGTGCGGTATCTCTTACCGCCGGAGCCTGGAAGAGAGGGCGTAGTTTAGATTTTAAGAATCACTTAAAACTAAAAACTTAAAAGTATACCTAAATTAATTGCCTTAAGTTAATATGATGAAAACTTAAGCGCTAAAAAAGAAGCGGAGCAGCTACTGGAGATGTAAAACTTACCCCTTCCAAAAGCTGGCTCACCAGATCGTAACATATGGTACACGTCTCATGGTACCCTAGACCTGGATGTCCCCGAGCGGAGTCGCGCATGGAGCAGATGGGACGGCAAACTTCGTTGTCCACAAGGGTCCTGAAGTGTGGCGGAACATCCCGGATGCTCACAGTGGTGGCCTGTAAGTGGGGAGACACATGAGTATCTTAAAAAACATCACTTACAGTCTAAAGGACAGAAGAGCTCCGATGCATGCCGGAGCTCGGAAAAAATTTGGGCATAACCCCTCCCTGCATCGCCTGAATAGGCTATATCCCGGAGAGATCCGGTAAGATATGTAAGGGAGGGGGATGGTTTAAGGGTTCTTAAGATAAACTTAAAAGATAACTTAAACCTAACACACAAGCAAACCGGACTAAGTCCAGTGCGTAGCGGAGTGTAGTAACTCAGCAAAACGGTAAGTTTAGTAGAGACCCACTGTATGCTCCGGTCCACCCTACTGGGTGGACTAACCAACTTTCCGCTGGATACCAGGCAGGAACCACCCACTAGAAGGAAGCCTCCGTCACGGAAGGAGCCCTAGTAAGATGGGAAAGAGCGAGAAGACATACAGGCTCAAGCTAGCCCGGAGCGACAAGGTAGCGCGGAGGGTGGGTAAGGCCAGTCCCCACCCCCCACTCCAGTACCAACAGGCCGGATCCGAGAAGCCGGAGAGGTCGAGACCAGTCTGGTGTGTTTCCCGACTCCCTAGCCCTCCGCCTGAGGGGAGAGATTGGGAGGCAGGCTCGGGTATGAGGAGCGAGCATGGGCAGACCGACCCGCCCCCGCCCGACTCTATGGAAGAGCGGGAGGGGGGGGAAGAACGACTGGACAGGCGTCTGGCTGGCCGTGATCACGAAGTGACCACGAGGCGGTAAGACCAAAAACGACAACTAAGCCTGGACAACCACTGATCAGGGAAATGCTATCGGGAACATACTGAACTGAAAAGCGGAGGCAAATAAGCCCACTGGGCCGAACCAACTGATCAGAGAGATGCTATAGGGAAGCAACCGAAGAACTGATGAGCGGTAGTATAGGCTCAAAGAGCCAGGACCTAGGCTAAGCCAGACGCCTAACTAACCTAACAATAATAAAATACACAGTTATATAAATAAATAAAAGAAAGAAAGAAAACAATATAGCAGGAGAAAAAATCCAGGAGTGTACGACTAACCCGAAGGCAAGTCTACCACTCAAAGCTAGTCAGAGGCCGATACTAAGAACCTGGACTAGGGTCCTGGATAGAAGAAGCCTACGTAAGGTAAATACATGCATGCATGACAAACCTGAGTAGACCGTACCCTAAGTAAAGCGGATAATCATAAAGAGCGAAGATAAATAAGGGGTGTTCTAGGTATGGGAGACCAAGAACGAACCCATCACGAGGCAGAACCATGCTGCCATGCTTCCGACCCCGAGATCGTATTATACCTAAAAAACGGCAAATACTGTCTCAGGGCCGGAAAAAACCAACTAACCGTAAATACTGAGTACTTAACTTAGCTGCTGCGATAGCTGCACGCTCCATAATAGAAAATCCAATGAAAGGGCACAAAAAACACAGAGAGGAAAAATATCACAACTGACTCGTGGGTGCTAACTTGAAAGGATGGCCACCAGAGGCGCAGCAGTCGGCAGCATGGGATGGAGTAGTAGTAGTACGAGCTGCTCACTCTGTGGGTCGGCTCCCCTCTTGGAGGGATTTTGTAGTGGGAGATTTCTATTGGCATTTGGCTCGTGGTAGTGGTCTCACTCGCCTAGTGTTCATACCGACACCCTCCTGGAGGGTGAGCGAGTCAGTTATACTGACCTTTTTCTTTATTTTATTTATTCTCTGGTATGTGTTAGTACATTTACCCTAGAAATAATGGATTAAAGGATATTTCGCGCAGCGACACGAGCTGAGCCCAGAAAAACATTGTTACACACACCTTCAAAGATATAAAAACCTTTTATAAAAGCTGGACTTTCTTATAAGTATATAAGACAAAAGTTTACTCTTGTCAAAATGACTTACAAATTCAAGATAATTTAGTACTTTCTGAGACTTACAAATATGAAGTCTTTTATTTGAAGGTCTAGCTATGGAAGAAAGTACTCCTTATAAAAGAAAAAGGCTTATGTTCTCAAATGAAGTGTATATTATACCTAGATAACAACACAGCAACTCCAGAAAGGTTAATATTTCACACAGTTTTTAATATGCCCAGTGCATACTACACAATATATTGTCACAGAAAAGATGTAGTGGAATCTCACCTTGGCTCCAGTAACTGTAGTCTTGAAGTTGTATTTGGCTCATCTCGCACTAGCCGCTGCAGAAGTTGGAATGTATTACGGAACATTTGTAAAAGGAAGTCTTCAAAGTCATGGGGTACACAGTTTTTACTCATAAGCTCATTGATTGCTCCCATTGCCAGCACTCCAAGAGATTCCCCAGGTACACAGGAACTCTCTATAGTTCCATTTGGCTTCCGTTTATTATGCTTAATAAAAGGAAAAAACAACAATTAACAATTTTATTATATCTATACAAGTGATACTTACAAAAATTGTATAGGAACAACTTAAGCACCATCAAATGTAATCTTGAAATGTAGTATTCCACTCATTTGTAAATTGACAATTAACAAATCATGAAGAAGACAATTTATACCCATGTGCCGTTCCAATCAACTATTGAACAAAACAGAACACTGGTTGTAAACCCATTGTGGAACAGGCCAGACAGCTTTACTCTTGGGAGCTTTACTAAAATTATTTATTCCTAAAATACTGCAACTTTACTTCTTCCAACACTGGCATTTAAGTATAATCACAAAATATATAAAAGTTTCTAGGCAAAGTCTACAAAATCCCAGTAACCCGTTGATTAATGAGACGTCAACCCGTAAGATGTCTATCTGAGATACTTGATGATTACTTTCTAAGACTACCTTTCAAGTGATATGCAGTTTGCAGGTAAATATCTTACAGAATGTCAAGTTTAATGAACAATTTAGTTTTAGCTATAAATTTTGAAAGTAATGTTAGCTGTAGGATATCTTGAATATTCCTGTGTGGACTAAACTACATTTAATATCATTATCATTATTATTATTATTATCATTCAGAAGAAGAACGCTATTCATATGGAACAAGCCCACGGGGGCCGTTGACTTGAGATTCAAGATTCTAAAGAATATGGTGTTCATTATGAAGAGAAGCAAGCTTCTAAAGAATAAGGTGTTCATAAAGAAGAGAAGGTAAAGGGAAATGCAGATTGATTTTTTCTAGTAATAATTTCTGGGTCTTCTAAGATCAATACAGTATCAGTCTTAAAAGTCATTTATAAATAGAAATATTCCATTTTTGGCTGCATTTTGCCTACTGTTTCAAAGAGATCCAACCTTCACATATGTAACTAAAGTTCGTTTTCCCACTTCAAGAATTATCTAAAATTCATTAAATCCAGCTTTTGTGCCAATGTCTTGATTTTTCTTTCAGGTATGTGAAGAAGAAGGGCATTTAGTTAAGGTATACTTCTCTATTACAGTAAAACAAGTCACAAATATTTCTCTCCAACTTTTCCTATCCTTTCCACAGACAGGTTGACAACAAGTGGAGCCCAATTCTTTACACAAATGCTGGATAATTGTATGAAGCTCTCATTAGGACTACCAATAAGTTGTTGACATGTATTCAACCTATTAATGTGCGTGCACATGATAGGTTGCAAACGTGCATGCCCTTTATACCAAAGCCCCCCACGATAAAATACAGCCCCAGTCATTAAGGGTAGTCAATTAATCTATCCTCAGCCAAAAAATTCTCACAGCATGTGAGCAGTTTTAATAAGCTTTCAACATGCATATCAAGTCATTGGCATCTGCATAATTTTCCTTCCCATCCATCCTGCATTTAGTAGTATAAGGGTACCACCATATGTCACACAAAAAATAATGAAGAATGCTTACTTTCAAAGACACTTGGGCCACACAAAGGATGGATGTTATTTTTCCTAATAAATTTTCTCAACAATCAAGGGGATACTCCTAAAGAATGAGTTACAAAAGCCACTGATTTGACCATAAAACCTTCACATCAAACAAAATACCATGGGCAGTAATAGATATTCCCAAAACCAGCAAAGATCTTTTCACTAATTTTCTGGTAGATAACAAGCGTCTGTCTGCTGTCAGCAAATTAGGAGTATGTTCAGACTAACTCCCTAAACTGACTTCAGTAACATAGGTATTATCCAGACATGTACTATCAATTATATGCAACGACTACTTCAGGTGGTATGGATTTACCTTCTCTTCTTGCACTGTGTATGTACTGTTTGAAAAAACAATTAACAGCACTATAAATACAAAACTTTCTACTTTGGTCATTCTCAAGTAGGTTAATATTGCTGTCAGTTAAATTTCTAAATTCCAACTGAGACCAATGCTTTTCTTAGTCCATATAAAAATCATGCACTCCAGTTCTTTAAAATGACCATACTGATAATGAAGATTAGCGAATCTTTCAAGACATCTGTTGCAGAGACTTGCCATACCTGTTTGGTTTAATTGAGTGCCAGGCAGAAAATGTTTTATCTGACTCATGTACAGAAGTCCTTAAAATATCTTTGGGTCAAAAAGTGCTTAATTTTTTGGTGAGATTTTTTCAGTTTTTTTTATATGACAAATCATAATAAGGAAAATCTCACCACTTATAATTTGTAGTCATTAGACTTAACATTCTACAGTCTGCATTTATTAATTTACAGGAATGGCTTCAGTATACATAATCTGATACAGTAACAACCTGTAGCTTTGTCTAGTTTAAATTTTTTTTTTTAAATTATCTAAATAAACAAGGAGCCAGAACATTTCAACATTCATTCCCCAAACCGAGAGGGAAACACATAAAGGACAAGCTCCAGGGAGCCCAAAACATTCAATATTGGTGTTCACATCTCAAAATCTTTGGCACCAACATTTTTATACTGTGGTTGTGACCTATACCCATCTTGCATTATTCTTCATGGTATTGCTTACTGCAACTTATCAAGCAACTATCTTAAGACAATTTTAATTTGGATAATTTTAGTAACTCCATACAAAGAAACCTGAATGTCAACATATATTTGTAAAAACTTACAGTCTTCAGTAAGGAACTGTAAGCCAACATTCAAGTGGTGGAATTACATCCTTTCATATTCTTGTACTTTGACAACTTTACCAAGAGGTACACTACATTTAAAATAATACAAAATAGCATTTCCTGAATGTCAAAGCTATCATCATCATTCTTATTAATATTCTTGTCAAATTTTCATTTATGGGGATACACATGAATTAGTTTTTGCCACTCTCTTCTTGAAGTAAAGGTTACACTATACTAAACTGATGAAACCTTTATTAACTAAGTGCTCAAGATAAAACTTACAATAAATAGTTTGAATTTTAAATTAGGTAATATACATTGATACACAAAATATTCAGGACACTTTTTAATAAACACTACTTTGTAAATAATTAAGAAAAGTACAACTATGGCATGTAATAAAGGCACTCATTACAAAACAGAACATGAAAATAATGCACCTTTTGAAGGCCAAAACAATACCTTTCAAATGATGAAGTATTTCTTGTAAAAAATAAAGTTTCCAGCCTAACCAAACTACAATTAATAGAGCACATGCCTGTAAAATCTGATGGATATTTCATAATCACAACTCATTACCAACTCCACTTACCTGTGGATCTGCTCCCAATGAAGCAAATATGAAAATTGTATTCAAGAGGTGAGGGGTGATGAGGGATGATAATGGAATCCATGAAAAGAGGTGGGTCAAGCAGTTCAAAGAATATGCAGCGATGGTTTCACTTTCCACATCTAGGGGAGGCAAAACCCAAGCAGTCCTTATAGTGGTTCCACTTTCCAAGTTGTGGAACATGTTGCTTAGTATTGTCCCTGTTAAAAACATCACATGAAATATAAAAACATACAATCAAAATTTTTTAAAGTAAATTGTATTTTTCCTAATTATACAAACCTTTACATTTGAATTTACTTTCAGTGAAGCTGGAAATGGTCATTAAACTTTTGAACATGGTGGTTAGGCAGTAACACTTCAATTTGCCTTTCAGCCCAGGTGTCAGATTGAGGGGTGGCATGAGGTCTGCATGCATGTGGCTCTCAAAATGCAAGACCCTGATAGAGAATGTGGGTCGGTTCCCGAACCCGAAGGTCGGGAAGAGCCAATAAGAGACCCCACTGCCTCCCTGGAGAGAGGCAACCCCTAGAAGTCCCTTAGAGAGAGAGAGAGAGAGAGAGAGAGAGAGGAAGGAAGAGAGAGAGAGAGAAGAGAGAGATAGAGAGAGAGAGAGAAGAGAGAGTCGAGGATAAGAGAGAGAGAGAGAGAGAGTGGAGAAGAGAAGAGAGAGAGAGAGGCAGGCTTCCTCTCCTTCAGCTGACGAGCCTCGGAAGAGGAAGATGAGGAGGCATGAAACGAAAAAGTTGAAGATGAACACATAGAGGATGACAATGCAACTTACGTTCTTTGATCTCCTCTTCAACACTTCAACAGGACGGTGACTAGGTCCCCCACCAAAAGGAGCAGGAACCATAAGAACTGCTAGGGCAGCTAAGGCAAGAAGCACAGCAGGAGCGGTCATGGTGGCAGGAACACCTGAAGCAGGAACAGGAGTGGCCAGGGCAGCTGGGCCAGGAGGCACAACAGGAGCTGTCCGGGAGGCAGGAGCTTCAGGAACATCAGAAGAGGTGACAAGAGCAACCAGGACAACTGGAACAGGAGGCACGACAGGAGCAATGCAGGAGGTGCCAGGGCAACAGGAGCAATAAGAGCAGGAGGTACAGCAGCAGCAGACGGGACCCTAATTATGACAGGAGGCAGTGGCACAGCATACAGGAGTGACAGAAGAACAGCGGTTGGTCCACCTTGTCAGGGTCACAGCACACGGTTGGAGAACACCTTGTCAGGGTCACAGGGTTGGAGAACTTTGACACCAATATGGGGACCTTCGCAATTGCCATCAAGGTAACTAAGGTCATGGTCGAAATGATCACAGTATGAGTGACTACAGGGGCACTTCACAAGCCAGGATATTAACCCTTAGGAGGCATGGTAAAAAATCAACATGCAGCCCTGCATGCTGGGAAAACTTTGAGGTTGGTCAACATAAGACAAAAAAATTAATGGAAAGAGGAAGAAGTTATCCAAATGCACATGGTGTATGGAAAAAAATCTAAAAAATTTTCCATACCTTCCATGAGAAGTTGCAAATGACTATTTACAGCCCCTTGCAAGGTATCTTTTACAAGACAATTGTAAATTTGACCATGCTAACATTTTTTTCTAATAAATAGTTTTATGTTATTTTGTAAAATTATTATTACAGCTCACACAATATCAAAGCAGATAAGAACTAAAATGAATAACAAATTCTCAGAATATTTTTTGCAAAATATTTACATAAATTTATTGAGACTGTAGATGCAGTAACATTTTTTTATTACGTACACGTCTTTTCTAATACAGGCAGTCCGCGGCTTACGGCAGTTTCAGCTTACAGAGTTCCAAGTTTGCAATGCTATTCAATTATATTCATCAGAAATTATTTCCAAGTTTACAACACATGTTCTAGGGTTATAGCACCGATCCGACAAAAGAAATATGACTTGCAAAAAGACAAAATAATGTACATACCCGAGTATTATTTGACTGCACGTAATGTTTAACCCCATTTTTACTACATAAAATAGAGTTTTAGCATACATCCCTTATACTATTCTTGAGTTTTGATTCTGGCAATAAGCTTAGGCTATGTTAGCAGTCACTACTGTAGCCTAGTCTAAGATTCTGACATCTAAACCTAAGAAGTTAATAGCTTAGAATATGACTATTATAAAATGTATTTCTGGGCTCAGCTCGTGTCGGCCTATGAAAGTAATCCTTAACATCATTCTTTCTAGGTAAAATTCCTAAAATTACCAGAGAAAAACAAAATTAAGAAAATGTCAGTAAAACTGACTCGCTCACTCTTAAAAAGAAGTGTCGGTATGATATAGGGGCGAGTGTGGAACACTACCACGAGACAAACACCAATTAGAACTTCCTTATCAGAATCCCCCCAAGAGAGAGCCGATACCAACGGGCGATGCAGCCTCTACTACTACTACTAGAGGACGCCACGGACAGCAGCGCCCCTAGCGGTCATCCTTAATTTTTAGCACCAGCGACAAGTCGCCATTTTCTTGTGCTCGTGTTTTTTCTTGAGATTATCCGCTTTGGAACCATGGAACGCTCTGCTATCGCCACGGCTAAGTTAAGTAACTCATAAGTAACATTTTACTGTAATTTTATCTTCCGTACCAGTATTTTCTCTTTTATAGGTCAATACGGTTCCTCGGTTGTCTCGTGGCGGCCATGCCGCCTCGTAAGAATTCCCGGTCCTCCATACTGGGACTTCTTGTGCTTATGGGCTTACTTTTTCACATTCATTGTTTACATCGAATTTTAGCTAGTCCAGCCCTCCTACCATTCTCTTAGCTTGGTATTTAGGGCTATTATTTTTTTTTTATTTCGGCCCAGCATCCCGGCTCTTGCTCTTCATCGGCTATCGCTGGCTCCGCGTAGGCTTCTGTTTTTTTCGGACAGTCTGCCTCCTCCTGGGCTTCTTTTTTCTCTTACTAACAGTGTCTCTTCCCCCTTTTCGATATATGATTTTATTTAGGGTGTTAGGCTAGCCTAGGTGCTTGTTCCACATGTTGGTACAGCTTGGTTCACGTGGCCCTACCACGGTTGTGTTGCTCGTGGCCTAGGCCACTTGCGGTCACGTGTTACTATAGCACCTTACCCTGCCCCTTCCCTCCCTCTCTGATGTAGGGAGGTAGCTGGGGGACCCCTTGGTTGTCATAACAACCTCATCGCCTTCTCTCTCACTCTCGGAGGTGCCGGGGGGTTCCGCCAGCAGGGGGTATAGGGCGACCACTATAAGGTACCGGGTCTCCATACGGGTAGTTGGTGAGGTGGGGAGGAGTAGGCCATCCCTCCCCCCTTTCCTCGCTCCCGCCGTGTTTCGCCGGGACCTCCATCCCCCCCTCCCCTTTTCTCAGCCACCTCCCTTAAGATACGTAAGGAGCCTTCCGTCGCAGCCGGGGCCCCTCCCCTTTTGGTTATAGTATATTGGCTCCGCTAGCGGGCAGGGTGGGTGCTATGGATGGTCGATTGCTTGCCTACTATATCCTTATATCTCTCCCCCGCTACCGGAAGGGAGCTTACCTTACCTACGCACTCTTCTAGTAGACGGTGGAGAGAAGTTGTTTTTATGTTGTTATTTTGCTACTTTAAGGATATATACCCTATTATAAGATATTTTACAATGATTTGTGAATTATTATGTTCTTTTTATCAACCATCCCCGCCATTATCCGTCGTGGTTTCCATTACCACCACTCCTAGTTGGTTGATTCTTGTGCCTCCGCCACTGGCGGAGCCATAGCCTATCTTCCAGCCTGGTTACCACACGTATTTTAGCGGGGCTCTGGTTTTATCTAACTTTATCGCTCCGGCACCAGCGGAGCATATGTTAGGCTATAAGTGTTTACTCTGTACTCATGTACGTTTTCACTTACAGGCTACCAACTGCCAGGTCCTCGCCTGTAATGCGACGCTGTATGACCCCTGTGGACATGACGAGTGCAGGTCTCACGCCCCGTGTGCCACTTCGTACAACGAGTCGATCGTCTGGCACCACGAGGCCTGCGCTATATGCTACGACCTGGTAGCTCAGCTGGGGGATGGGGTAAGTCCATTATGAGGTTACTTATGAATTTACTAACAACTTCTAGTTCGTAAGTTTGTTAACCCTGTCCGCAATTGGTAGCTAATCCAGCCTTTCTTTCAGGCTAGCGGTGTGAGGGAAGTCGCCCTCGCCACCCTGAAAGCGTGGGTGGGCGGCTTTGGGAAGAACGCCGCCAAGGGCCAGCCCTACATTCTGGATAGGAAGCTGGCCATCCAGATCTTTCCTGCGGGCAAGTCGACGGGCTACGTCGACCCCTTGTCCGCCGCCCCCGTCATAGCCGCCATCCAGCAAGAGCTCCAGAATTCATTTGGGGTCGTAGCCTCCCAGGAGTCAGTCCCGGACGTCGCCGCCCTGGACCTGAATCTCGAGCCGATGGCGGTAGTAAGTGAGGATTTGTTGGTTGAGGTAGGTTTGTCGGGCGCCCAAGGTCTTTCCTTGGGCGCTCCTGGGTCTTCTCCTGTCCCTTCTTCTTCCGCCTCCTTCCAAGGCTTTCCGGGATCTGAGATCCCTAGCCGCACTCCCGCTCTCTCTGTACCTCCTAAGGAGAAGGGAAAGAGAGAACCGAAGACCTTGTCTAAGACGACTTCTAGGAAGTCGTCTTCGTCTTCTTCGGCCAGGAAGTCATCGACTTCATACGCCGACGCGGTGAAGGCTAAGCCGAGCTCTTCCCAGTCGAAGAGCTCCAGAAGCAAGGCTTCGAAGGAGAAGGCTCGCGCTACCTCCGAGTCGCTGCCTTCTCCCGCTTCCGCTGCCCCCTCTCCGGCTATGCCGGCAGGGGTAGCAAGCACCAGCTCCTGCGTTCCCTCTCCTGCCTCATCAGGAATGATGGAGCAGGTAGGTTAGGAGCGATGGGGAGTGGGTTCCCAAATTTCAGCTTGGGGCCGGGAAAAACACGTTTTATGCAGCAGATGTTCGGCGCAATGTCGAGCAGTCTTTGTCTCAAAACTGGACAGGACGGTCCAGGAACTCTCTAACAGGATGAGAGAGAATGAGGATCGGGTAGCTGGGCTATCTCAGGCTCCTCCCCCAGTCTCCCCTGCTTCTAGCACGGGGATTCTCCAACTTCCGCCTTACGACTCCTTGCCGGCTTTCTCTATGGACAATCCATGGAGAGTAGCTGCCTATGCTCCTTTTAAGGACGGGATGATTTCGATCCCGGAGTTTGGCACTCGAAGGATTGAGGACTTCGAGTTCTATCCTCCGGGTCTGTCACAGCCTTTCATCGGGTATGCTAGGCTGACGCCAACAGCTCTTACGAGAGAGGACAAGATCTCGAAGGAGTCAGTCCTCTACAGTAGAGATCACGCCCAACGGGAATGGGTTCACTGCCTTGAGGGACTGGGAGTGTACTAATACTAGACTCCAGGCCTATAAGAGCCCCTTCACGATTTTCGCGACGGAAGAGGAGGTCTCTCTTCCGTTCGCCACGAAATTGGTGGAGAAGGCTCTTCAGGCAGTCCTCAAGGATGAGCCCGTTCCACAGTTGAGAGAGTCGGAGTCTACTTCTCCACTCTTCCCCGCCTTCGGAGAGTTATGGGAAAACCTGCCAGCTACTTTCACGCTGGGTAAACTCAAGCCGGACTGCGCTATGGATCAGTTCGGTGAGAAGTTACCTAGGCTGCCGGATTCCTTAATCCAGGCAGAGTTCGATGCGCGAACTAGGTTTGGCAGGTCCCTTAACTCTCTTATCGTTACGGAAAGGCGGCTCTTTCATACGCTAACGAACCGCTGTTCAAGATCCTGGCGAAATCGCAGTTTCAGACGGTTCTGTTAGACGCCTTTGACTTCTTCCAAGCCAGGAGGAACTGTCGGAAGCATGTTCTTCAAGAGTGCACTATCAGGCACGAGCCTAATAGACTCTTGGCTGCGAGCATGTGGGGAGCGGATCTCTTCCCAGAGTCCGCAGTGAACGAGTCCACCCACGAAGCTGCTAGACTCAACCAGAGCCTTAGAGCTAGGTGGGGTATTTCCTCTAAGAGGAAACAGGAATCCGTTCCCTCAGCTGGCAAGAAACCAAAGAAGGCTGGTAAGAGGTTCCAGCCATATAAAAAACTCCAGCATCAGCAGCAGTTTGTGCAGGCAGTCCCAGTTACCCAACAGGGACAACCTGCTACATCTAAGCAAACCCAGCCTTTCCTCCTGGTGCCCCAGCAATCGCAACCTTCGACTTCCTACGCTATCTCGCCGGCCTTTAACCTGCTTATGAGGCTCAAGGCTACTCTCAAACCGAGGGGTAGGGCGAGAGGTTACTTTCGTCACCGTGGCGCAGGAAGGGGCACAAGGAGTAAGCAGTTCAGAGGAGGGCGTGGTGGCCAAACCCGCCCATCAGCAATGAGGCTCCCCAGGTAGGAGGGAGGCTGTTCCTCTTCCGCCACAGGTGGGGGTTCAGCAATTGGGCACAGAGCATAGTGTCCAAAGGATTAGGCTGGAGCTGGATCCAAGATCCTCCTCCAATCAAATCATTTCACCAAATACCGTCAAAGGAATTGATAGATTACGCGGAAGAACTCCTTCAGAAAGGAGCTATTGCGAGAGTCAAACATCTAAAATTTCAAGTCGCTTATTCAGCGTGCCAAAGAAAGGCTCAACAAAAAGAAGGGTAATCTTAGACTTGTCAGCTAAACTCTTTGCATCATTCGCTGCGACAAGTTCAAGATGCATTAACCCTCTCGCAAGTAAGGACCTTACTTCCGCGTGGAGCCGTCACATGCTCCATCGATCTTACAGACGCATACTATCATATCCCTATAGCCAGGCACTTCCGCCCATTCCTAGGATTCAGGCTAGGAAATCAGACATTCTCATTCAAAGTGATGCCCTTCGGTCTGAATGTAGCCCCCAGGGTATTCACAAAGATAGCAGAAGTGGTTGTACAACAATTGAGAGCTCAGGGAATCATGGTAGCGGCATACCTCGACGATTGGTTGATCTGGGCATCAACAGTCGAGGAATGTCTCAAAGCTACCAAAAAGGTAGTTCACTTTCTGGAACATCTGGGGTTCCAGATAAACAAAACGAAATCCAGACTTATTCCGGAATCTCGTTTTCAGTGGCTAGGAATCCAATGGGATTTGTCCTCCCACAATCTATCAATTCCAGTGGTCAAACGGAAGGAAATAGCAAAATCTGTCAGGCAATTTCTCAAATGCAAACAAACGTCAAGAAGAAACCAGGAGAGAATCCTAGGGTCTCTTCAGTTTGCGTCGATAACAGATATCCTTCTGAAAGCAAGGCTGAAAGATATAAATCGAATTTGGCGGTCAAAAGCAAACTCCAAATATCGAGACAAGTTGTCAGTAATTCCACAGATCCTCCGCAACCAACTACGGCCTTGGTCAAAAGTAAAGAACTTAGCCAAGAAAGTACCCCTTCAATATCCCCTCCCAGTGTTAACCATTCACACGGATGCATCCCTGTCCGGATGGGGGGGATACTCTCAGTTCAAACAGGTTCAGGGGACTTGGTCAGTTCAATTTCGCCAGCTCACATAAACGTGTTGGAAGCAATGGCAGTATTTCTTACTCTGAAGAGACTGCTTCCCCGAAGAAGTCTCATCTAAGGCTAGTTTTGGACAGTGCAGTGGTAGTTCATTGCATCAACAGAGGAGGGTCCAAATCCAAGCATGTGAACCATGTCATGATAGCCATCTTTGCATTAGCAAGCAAACACAAATGGCATCTGTCTGCCACTCACCTGGCAGGAGTAAGAAATGTGATAGCAGACGCCCTGTCCCGGTCAGTTCCTCTGGAATCAGAGTGGTCTCTGGACGTCGGGTCATTCCAGTGGGTAAGCCGGAGAGTCCCAGGTCTCCAAGTGGATCTCTTCGCCTCACAAGCGAACCACAAGCTCCCTTGCTATGTGGCCCCCAACCTGGACCCTCTGGCTTATTGCCACGGACGCCCTGTCGTTGGATTGGAATCAGTGGAGGAGAATTTATGTTTTTCCTCCAGTGAATCTTCTCTTGAAAGTCCTAGACAAACTAAGGTCTTTCAAAGGGATAGTAGCTCTGATTGCACCGGACTGGCCCAAGAGCAACTGGTATCCTCTTCTTTTGGAATTGGGTCTCCGACCTCAACGGATCCCCAATCCCAAACTATCACAATCAGTACAAATGAGGACTGTGTTCGCTTCCTCAGGAACTCTCCCACCCTAACTTTATGGACTTCATGAAGTTTGCGGCTAATAAAGATGCTGACATTGATCCACAGAATATTCTCTTCCTAGAATCAGATAAGAGAGAGTCAACCATTAGACAATATGACTCAGCTGTTAAAAAATTAGCATCTTTCTTGAGAGAATCGAACACTACAACCATGACAGTTAATTTGGCTATATCCTTTTTTCAGATCCTTATTTGAAAAAGGTTTAGCAGCTAGCACGATTACCACCCATAAGTCGGCTTTGAAGAAAATCTTTCAAGTAGGTTTTCAGATAGATTTAACTGAATCTTATTTCACATCTATCCCTAAAGCCTGTGCTAGACTTAGACCTTCTCAGAGGCCTACTACAGTTTCATGGTTTTAAAATGATGTCCTCAAGCTAGCTTCAGATACTGACAACTCATCTTGTACATTCCTAATGCTCCTGAGGAAGACACTATTCTTATTAAGCCTAGCCTCAGGAGCTAGAATTTCAGAACTGTCGGCTCTATCCAGGGATGCGGGTCATGTGGAATTCCTCCCATCAGGAGAAGTTCTACTTGCTCCGGATCGTAGCTTTTTAGCCAAAAATGAAGATCCTCTTGCAAGGTGGGCTCCTTGGAAGGTTATCCCACTTCCACAGGATCCTTCTCTCTGCCCAGTATCAACTCTTAGAGCCTTTCTATCTCGCACTTCTTCTAGATCCTCGGGTGCTCTCTTCATGAGAGAAAAAGGTGGTACTTTATCAGTTAAAGGCATTAGACAGCAAATCCTTTACTTCATTAAACAAGCCAACCCTGAGTCATTCCCAAAAGCACATGATATCAGGGGAGTAGCCACCTCAATTAATTATTTCCAACATATGAACTTTGAGGATCTTAGAAAGTATACTGGATGGAAATCCCCGACAGTCTTTAAACGGCATTATTTAAAGTCCTTGGAATCTTTAAAGTTTTCAGCAGTAGCAGCGGGAAACATAGTTTCCCCTGATACTGCTTAGTAGTTGTAGTATTGATCCAGGTCTCCTTTCTACCTACCTCAACCAACATGCCTCAAACCTATCGTCAGGCTACTCAACATCATAGCCTTAGCCGTTGTGTCTTATAGTGGTTTGTCCCTTATTTTTTTGCTAGGGACAACCACCCTTGTACTGATATGTAATTCAGTGTTCCTACCCTTTTTTTTATTTTTTTATGCTAGGGTAGGCCACAATATGTTTGTATAAATCCTCCATTGGGTTTGTGATAAGTTTCACTCACAATGTGTTTGTATATATTTGAATTAATTGTGTTAATTGTATTAATGATGGACTCGAGTGTACCTACCCTTATTTTTTTGCTAGGGTAGGACACATATATGTATATAATTGTAATTATATTTTCTAGTTAAGTAAATCCAAAAAATTTCCTTATTTTACATGCATATTTATAATTTTTATTATATACCATTTAAGTACTTTAAGTTTACTAACATTCTGTTATTGATTATTGTAATAAGTTAGTTTAAGTGCTTATTTTGTATGCTGTATCTGATTTACTTATATTATATCCATCATTTTAATCTGTTTTTCATTATTTCCTTTTCCATCTTGTCTGTTTCTCTGGTACTCTTTCATAGGCCGACACGAGCTGAGCCCAGAAAAGGGATTTTGACGAAGGAAAAATCTATTTCTGGGTGATTGGCTCGTGTCGCCCTATGAAACCCATCCCTCTTTTATGGTTTGTTCTCCCCCCCCCTTGCAGGACAAGATGTATTTATGTTTTAATTAAGGATGACCGCTAGGGGCGCTGCTGTCCGTGGCGTCCTCTAGTAGTAGTAGTAGAGGCTGCATCGCCCGTTGGTATCGGCTCTCTCTTGGGGGGATTCTGATAAGGAAGTTCTAATTGGTGTTTGTCTCGTGGTAGTGTTCCACACTCGCCCCTATATCATACCGACACTTCTTTTTAAGATGAGCGAGTCAGTTTTACTGACATTTTCTTTTAATTTTTGTCTCTGGTAATTTTAGGAATTTTACCTAGAAAGAATGATGTTAAGGATTACTTTCATAGGGCGACACGAGCCAATCACCCAGAAATAGATTTTTCCTTCGTCAAAATCCCTTTAATAATCAGTATGTACTCATTTCAAACAATTATCAATTAACTATAATAAAAAAAACAAAAAATTTCCAACCTTTTGTTTACGTACAGGTTTTGTCAACACTAAGAGTAGCAATCGATTGCCAAGCAACCACTTTTAACTAGGACACAGTAGAGTAATCATAAATTTCTTTCACCATCTTCAACCTCTGAAACTACCAAACAGTATAATAACCATTCATCTCTATTCTTTAACCTATCTTTACCTAATGGAGATACCAGCAGCTATAATGAAACATATAATGACAATATAACAGAAGAGGAATTCTAGAAAATATTTGCTAGCTTTGAAAGTAGTCGTCTTCGATTAATTTTCTATTTCAAGATACGTAATTCACAAATGTTTGACTTTTTCATTAAACATATTGCATGACTAAGTTTTTCAATTTACAGCAGCATTTTACCAATAGAATAAAAAAATACACGATTCTTTGTGAATCGTGAATGAAGAGTTATCAGCTAACGAAATACAAATGGCAGCTAATAGATACTTTGTTTACATTCAGGAAATGAGGGTAGTTTGCACTTATTATAGCCTAGAACAGCCATAAATTAAAAAAAAAACATAACAATAATAAAAGATTCTCAGATAAGTGAAACAATATTTATATTTATTGTCATGGTTATTATACTAAATAAGAAATGCTGCTTGCTTGACTTGGCTGTCAGGAAATCCAAAGAATATGGTAGGTTTAGCCTAGTCTCTTAAAGTTTGCTCTTTTCCAATATAAAAAAAAAAATAACAAAAGATTCTCAAATAAGTAAAACAAAATTTGTATTTATTTTCTGTTGTCAGGAAATCCAAAGTCTAGGCTTAGACTAGTGCCAAACTCTTGCACATTTCCAAAACTAGCCTATACGACATGTAATGTTCAATCCCAAAATTTTAGGCCATAAAATTGGTCTTTAAATACCAAACACTGCAAGAGTGGGTAAAGTAAACAATACAGGCGGCCCGCAGTTAACGGAGCAATTGCTCAGCGGCGAATTGGTTTTACGGCTGTCGTCAAAAATATTCATTAAAAAACTAAGGCATTTTAAGATATTTTTACGGCACAATTTTCAGTTAACAGCGCCGCTAGCGCCGTTATCTAACGAGTTCATATATTTGTAGAAATGCCGTTCAGACCATAAAGCTTATGCAAATTATATTAACAAATTTTATGGAGAGTTACTATATAGGTATTAGGGTAAAATATATGCCTCTGACGCTGTTCTATGCCGAAAATATCAAGTTACATAAGTGCAAATTTAGCTATGGATGTGTCGATTTGTACATGTTCATGCTTTTATGTTTAAAATGTGTATGAAAATGTATTACGTATAGGGTATTTTTATTTCTGCACAGAAATATGATACAAAGGCAGCTTTTGAAACTGCCCTTCATGTTATCAAACATGACGTTTTTTCATGTTCTTTCTTGTGAGCCCCCGCCTGCCGCTCTTCCAAAAGTATAGTTAAAAAAAGTGCAAATTAGCGATCAATGTGTCGGTTTTATGAATGTTCATGCTTTTATGTTTAAAATGTGTATGAAAATGTATTACGTATAGGGTATTTTTATTTCTGTGCAGAAATAGATAAAAAGGCAGCTTTTGAAACTGCCCTTCACGTCATAAAATACAATGTTTTTTTCATGTTCGTTATTGCAAGCCGCCGCTCTTCGGGGGGAGGGGGGGGGGGAGGGGGGGGGGGGGGGGCGCGGCGTCGGCGGCAAATTTAGCGATCGATGTGTCAATTTCTTAAATGTTTATACTTTTATGCTTAAAATGGTTTAAAATGTGTACGAAAATATATTACGTATAAGGTAATTTTACTTTTGTGCATAAATATGATACAAATTAAGGCAGCCTTTGTAACTACGCTCAACATTGTCAGGGGATGTTTTTTCATGTTCATTCTTGTCTGCCACTGTTCTGAAAAATGCATGGTATTTTTTATTAATTATGCATCTTTTCCATAAATCCAATAATATTGTATGTATTCTCATATTATTGTATTATAAAATACTATGGCAAATCTAAGCTAGTATTCCGCGGAGCGGCCAATGTTGTGGTTTGAAATCAACTGATGGCGAATACGAGTTTGTTTCGCCATATTTAACGCAATTCCGAGCAAATTCTCTTGCTTCTAGTTAGCATAAACGAATATCTAGATACTTGACTTATATGAGACAAGGTTATTTTTCCTTATACGTGTTTTTAGGTGGAAATATGAATTGAATATATTTCGTTGTGAATGTGAACTACTTTTTTTTCATTAACAGATTACGTTGGCGGTATGTTAACAGATTACGTTGGCGGTATGTTTATTGCGTAAAAAAATTGTGATTCCGTTCGCATTTCTCCTTTATATCATCGTAATATGAACTTCATGTTATTTATCTTGTATCGGCGTGAAACCAACAGTAAAATGTGTTCTTTCAAGCACAGTAGTTTTGATTAAAATGATTTTATCTCAATTTTATCTACGGTTGTGTTTGGTGGCATACGTTTACTGGAGTGTTATCCTTGTTGCTGATGTACGATAATAGTCATTAGCAGCTTGAACAGTTTTCTCAGCTTCAGTTATAACTAAGTTTATTTTTAACAGTACATTTCCCGACTGATCTTTGATCTATAGCGAATAAAGTTATTTACATTAAGATATCTCAGTTCTATTCTATACATAACGCCATTTATAACTACTATGGTAATAGTGTGCTGTAGTACGATCATTGAAATACAAGCCAAACAGATGTCATCCAATTCGGTTGTACTTAGAAAAAAAAAAAAAAAAGTTTCTCGTTCTGTCGTTCATTGCTGTACGTACACGTTCACGCAACGAGTATAACGTTAAAACCATACTTTCATCATTCTCTTTTGCTGTTATTGAACTTATGTAACTAGAAGATGGATAAAGTTAGGATATTGTAATTTGGTCTCATAAAATTGGACTATCGTAAGATGAATTATCATAACTTGAACACTACAGCTCCCTGTACACTGTATAAACCTTATTATATCTTTACATACTCTAGACACCCAAAGGATTAAAGCTAGGCTTTTTTCACTTTACAGTACTACTGTACAGTAAATTCTATATTACTATACTGCATAAATATAATTTTACTTATTGCGCCATTGTGGGATTACGGTGCCTTTGACTGGTCTAGAGTTTTGAAAGAAAGTGTGCAGCAGCCATAGGCTTTAAAATCACTTAGCGTCGGCGGCCAGGAACGGAACCCCTGCCGCTAACCAAGGGCCGCCTGTATTTGAAGGTTTTTTATGAAAAACACAATAAAAATGCAGTTTACATAGTTATCAATAGACACCCAAAACATTCAAAGTAAGGTTTTCTAAGGACTTTTGACCATTTTCAACAATTTTCCAGTTTACAACGCATCTCAAGAATGGAACCTCGTTGTAAATAGGGGACTGCCTGTATTCCTTTGCACTTTTATTTCCAAAATTACAATTATAACTGACATACTATCGCAAAAGATAGGAACTAAAACCAACAGCAACAGCTGATTATATTTATGAGCAAATATGTAATAAGACATCATGTGAGAGAGAGAGGCAGCACATCTCTCCTTAACGTCAAGTACAAAACTGACTCAGTCATGAAGTACCCATTTTATCTGAACCAGTCTAATAGATGTCATTAGTGAATTTATGGGCTATAAAGTACATAATGGCACCCCTTTCCAGCCAGATTACCTCAAAACGATGGTGCATAATATTGTTACTTTACTACTCAAGTGAGTTACAGGCAGTCCTCAATTATCGGCGGACTTAGTTATCAGCAATCTGGTTTTATGGGGCTTGACTAGAGCCATAAAATTGGCAATTTTTGGCGCCATAAGGAGGCGAGTTCCGGTTATTGGCACCATAAGGGTTCTTACTGCGTGCCATAAGCACCCTCATAGTGCTGATAACCGGTTATCAGTGCCATAAGCCCCATTATGGCACTACAAATCACTGAGCTTTGGTTAATAGCGGTTTTTGCTTATTGGCACACCCCCGGGAACGGAACCCCACGTCCCCATAACTGGGGACTGCCTGTATGTCCATACATTAAAGGTTCATCCTCTCCATAACTGTATTAATTGTTGTAAAATTGTTTGCAATATTTTCAGATTCCTTATTTTGCTTAGAGTTAGTATGTTCTAATAATGTATGTTCAGATTTTGCATAACATGATTTAAAAGTTAAGAACAACATAGATTGTGAGAAGAATGAGATTAGCATTCTGTTCAAAGCACGAAAATAACTCACAACTTGGAACCGCATAATTCAAATTTTTTTTTTTTTTTTTAATATTAATATCGCAATGCTTGTACTTGTTTCACACTTGTGAGTCCAGGTCAAGTAACCACAAGGAGGATTACATCATCTTCCGTAAGCATAAACGTTTCACATACGTCTGATGCCTTTTATTTCATTTAAGTAGTTAACCCTTAAACACCAGAGCGGTATTTTAAAAATCGTCTCCTGTATGCCGGCCGCGTTCGCGAGTGAGCACCAAAGCGGAAAAAATATTTTTTTCATAAAATCACAGCAAGCTTAGTTTTCAAGATTAATAGTTCATTTTTGGCTCCTTTTTTGTCATTGCCTGAAGTTTAGTATGCAACCATCAGAAATGAAAAAAATATCATTATCATATATAAATATTGGGATATATGACAGCGCAAAAAAAAATTTCATATATAATTGTATACAAATTGCACTGTAAGCAAAACGGTTAAAGCATAAAGAGTTAACTTTTGTCGTCGTATTGTACACTAAATTGCGATCATTTCGGTATATAACACATTGTGAAACGATCAAGGCAACACAGAGAAAATATGATCACAACATGATGCTCGAATTCCTAACGCGCAGACGTAAAAAAAAAAAGAAAAAAAAAACTGTTTTTAAAAAATTCACCATAAATCGAAATATTGTGCTAGAGACTTCCTGTTTGTTGCAAAATGAAGGTAATTGATTGAATATTACTAGACTGTAAGTGTTGTAGCTTGCAATTGCAGTTTTCGACCATTTTGGTCGAGTTGAAGTTGACCGAAGGAGGAATTTTTTCTATTTATCGTTATTTATATGAAAATATTTCAAAAGTGATAAAAGCAACAACCATGGGTTGTTTTTGGTTGTATTCTACATGAAATTGTGCACATTTTCATATATAAAACTTTATGTAACAGCTAATTTAAAATGGTGCAACATTACAACACTTGGACGAAAAATTTATTATTTTTTCGGAAGAGTTACCGCGCAGACGTAAGGAAAAAGTTTATTTCATAAATTCACCATAGTAAATCGAAATATTGTGCTAGAGACTTCCAATTTGTTTCAAAATATTGGTATTGATTGAGTATCACTAGAATGTAATAGTTTTAGCTTACAATTGTGTTTTCCGACCATTTCGGTCGAGTCAAAGTTGACCAAAGGTTGAAATTTTGGCACTTATCGTTATTTATATGAAAATATTTCAAAACTGATAAAATCTACAACCATGGGTTAATTTTAGTTGTATTCTAAATGAAATTGTGCACATTTTCATATATAAAACTTTATGTAACGGCTAATTTAAAATGGTGCAAACATTACGACAATCGGACAAAAAAATTTTGATATTTTTCGGAAGAGTTACCGCACGGACGTAAGGAAAATGTTTTTTTTTTCATAAATTCACCATAAATTGAAATATTGTGCTAGAGACTTCCAATTTGTTGCAAAATGAAGGTAAATGATTGAATATTACTAAAATGTAAGAGTTTTAGCTTACAATTGCGTTTTCGACCATTTCGGTCGAGTCAAAGTTGACCAAAGGTTGATATTTTGGCACTTATCGTTATTAATATGAAAATATTTCAAAACTGATAAAAGCTACAACCATGGGTTGTTTTTAGTTGTATTCTACATGAAATTGCGCACATACATAAAACTTTATGTAACGGCTAATTTAAAATGGTGCAAACATTACGACAATGGGACAAAAAAATTTATGATTTTTTCGGAAGAGTTACCATGCGGACATAAGGAAAAAGTTTTTTCATAAATTCACCATAAATCGAAATATTGTGCTACAGACTTCCAATTTGTTGCAAAATAAAGGTAAATGATTGAATATTACAAAAATATAAGAGTTTTAGCTTACAATTGCATTTTTCAACCACTTCGGTAGAGTCAAAGTTGACCAAAGATTGAAATTTTGGCACTTAATTGTTATTTATATGAAAATATTTCAAAACTGATAAAAGCTACAACTATGGGTTGTTTTTTGTTATATACTACATGAAATTGCACACATTTTCATATATAATACTCTATGTAACGGCTAATATAAAATGGTGCAAAAATTATGTCAAAGTGACGAAATAATTTCTGAGATGTGTTGCTGATGCTTTTTAGTGCGAGAAGAAAGAAATTCGCACTTGTGCGCCTGGGTAACGATTGTAAACAAAACAACAGCTTGATCCATGAACCCCCAGCATCCCTCAAGGTGCGTGATTCAAAAGTTTTCGCCAAGTAGGCCTATAGCTATTTTTCCGCGAATTTAAAAAAAAACTTTTTTGCGTTGATGTTTCGTACGTCAATCTGGCACCCAACAGACAATTTTCGTCGACGTTTAATACACCCAATCGGCATTTAAGGGTTATTAATTATTTGAAATGAGTACATGCAATACATTTAATTTAAAAAATTGTGAATTAGATATCATAAAATATAAAATAAATCAAAATGGTATCATCGAAGCCAACAAATATTTTTTAGAATTCTTCTCTGTTTCAATATTATATGTTTCATTATAGCTATCAGTCTCCCGGAATCTCCATTAGGTAAAGATAGAATAAAGAATAGAAATGAATGGTTATTATACTGTTTGGTAGTTTCAGTATAGTTGAAGAGAGATAATGAAAATTTATGATTACTTACTGTGTGCTAGGTAAAAGGGGTTGCTTGGCAATCGTTCAGTACTCGTAAGTGCTGAACGTAAACAAACGGTTGGAAGCTTTTTTTTTTGTTTGTTTGTGTACTATAGTTAATGATTAATTAATAATTATTTGAAATGAGTACATACTGATTATTTATACATTTTATTGGCATATTCTAAGCTTTTAGCTTCTTAGGTTTAGATGTCAGAATCATAGACTAGCCTAGGCTACAGTAGCAACTGCTAACATAGGCTAGACTTATTGGTAAGGGACATATGCTAAAGTTCTATTATATGCAGTAAAAATGGGGTTGAACATTACATGCAGTTGAATATTACTCAATTATGTGCAGTATTTTGCCTATTTATAGTCATATTTCTTCCGTCGGATCGGCGTCGTAATCCTAGAACATGTGTTGTAAGCCTGGAAATATAATTTACTGGGGTGTTTTTGTAGAGCTTGGAATGAATTAGGCATTAGATACGAAAAGCTCAGGTTACGAAGGCCGCCTCGGAACGGATTAATTTTGTAAGTCGAGGTACCATCCTATATCTATTTCGTGAATGAACACATTTATGATAAAAAACATGATTTACTGTAATGATTACAGCACCCAACTGTGATATTAATGTATAAACAGCAAAATACAGTAATAAAAATCTATTTATGTCTTTTGTTTACTTTGGGAATCAGCTGATGGGCGTTTATTACAGAAATATTTTGGAAAACAATTTAGTTGCTAAAAGAAACTAATTTATTGATGGAATTATTATTTTTAACTTTACACATTAAAGTTTATGAGTTTATGATACAGTAATTCATATTTCATTTTGAGAGAGAGAGAGAGAGAGAGAGATGAGAGACGAGAGACGAGAGAGAGAGAGAGAGAGAGAGAGAGAGAGAGAGAGAGCAGCTTAGGATGAGAGTAACTTCTGACTAGCTTAGGTCAAGAATAACAACAATATTGTGTTGTTTACATAATATGAAATTCGTATTTTATATATTTTTACGGTGATAAATAAAGCATCAATAGTGATAAGATATTCTCTTGTATACTGTTGTGTGTGTGATAATCATTGAAGCACAGTTTAGCAAATCACAGAAAGAATAAAAATATGGCAACACGATTGTACCTACAAATGTCGGGGACCATCTGTTCTTTTATTGCAATAATAACAGATCAGTATTATAGTTTATTCTGTGAGTGAAATAAGGTTTTTTGAAAAGTTGCTGGTTTATTTCATTAAGAGAAGTATACAGAGAGAGAGAGATGAGAGAGGAGCAGAGAGAGAGATGAGAGAGGAGAGAGAGAGAGAGAGAGAGAGAGAGAGAGAGAGAGGTTGTGATTTCGTGGAATTTTAACCCTCTTACGCCGGAGCCCTAAAAATCAAAACGTCTCCCGTATGCCGGGCCTGGTTTGGAGTGAGCGCGGAAGTGGAAAAAATAATTTTTTCAAAAAATTACAGCGCGCGTACTTTTGAAGATTAAGAGTTCATTTTTGGCTCCTTTTTTTGTCCTTGCCTGAAGTTTAGAATGCAACCATCAGAAATGAAAAATAATATCATTATCATATGTAAATAATGCGATATATGGTAGCGAAAAAAAAAAAAAAAAATCATACATAATTGTATTCAAATCACGCTGTGCAGAAAACGGTCAAAGCTAACCAGTTACTTTTTTTTGCGTTGTATTGTACACTAAATTGCAATCATTTTGATATATAATACATTGTAAAACAATAAAAGCAACACCGGAAAAATATTATCACAAAATGATGTACGAATTCGTAACGAGCGGACGTAAAAAAATGTTATTTTCAAAAATTCACCGTAATTCTAAATAATGTTCTAGAGACTTCAAATTTGTTTCAAAATTAAGACAAATGATTGAATATTACGACAACTGTAAGAGTTTTAGAATTTAGAATTGACAGATTTCGGACCATTTCGGACGAGTTAAATTTGACCGAATGCCGAAATTTTAATATATATTTTTTTTTATATGGACATATTTCAAAGATGGAAAAAGCTACAACCTTCAATTATTTTTTATTGTATTCTTCATAAATTTGCGCACATTTTGATATATGAAACTCTATAAAAAGGCTAATATGAAAAGGAGCAAATATTAGGATAATGCCATGTACGTATTTCGGAGACTTGCGGCCGCGAATCGGCGCGCGGAGTGAAGGTAAATATATTTTTCAAAAATTCACCATAAATCACAATATTGTTTTAGAGACTTCAAATTTGTTTCAAAATGAAGAAAAAATGAGAAAAATACAGAATATTACTAGGGCCGTAAGAGTTTTAGCTTACAATTCGTTTTTGTTTTCAACTATTTCGGTAGAGTCAAATTTGACCGAACGTGGTTTTTTTTGTTTGTTTTTTTTATTATCGTGATTTATATGCAAATATTTCGAAAAAAGAGAAAAGCTACAACCTTCCATCATTTTTAATTGTATTCTACATGCAATTACGCACATTTTCATATATAAAACTTTATGTAACAGCTAATTTTAAATGGTGCAAACATTTCGACAATCGCACAAAAAAAATTCTGATTTTTTCGGAAGTTACCGCGCGAACGTAATGTTTTTTTTTCATAAATTTACCATAAATCGAATATTGTGCTAGAGACTTCCAAGTCGTTGCAAAATGAAGGTAAATGATTGAATATTACTAGAATATAAGATTTTTAACTTACAATTGCGTTTTTCGACCATTTCGGTAGAGTCAAGTTGACCGAAAGTTGAAATTTTTTGCACTTAACGTTATTTATATGAAAATATTTCAAACTGATAAAAGCTACAACCATGGGTTGTTTTTTGTTGTATTGTGCATGAAATTTCGCACATTTCCATATATAAAACTTTATGTAACGGCAAATTTAAAAGGGTGCAAACATTAGGACAATCGCACGAAAAATTTTTATCGGAAGAGTTATCGCACGAACGTAAGGAAAAAGTTTTTTCATAAAATTCATCATAAATCGAAATATTGTGCTAGAGACGTCCAATTTGTTGCAAATGAAGGCAAATGATTGAATATTACTATAATGTAAGAATTTTAGCTTACAATTGCGTTTCTCGACCATTTCTGTAGAGTCAAAGTTGACCGATGGTTGAAATTTTTGCACTTATCGTTATTTATATGAAAATATTTCAAAACTGATAAAAGCTACAATCATGAGTATTTTTTAGTTGTATTGTGCATGAAATTGCGCACATTTTCATATATAATACTTCATGTAAAGGATAATTTAAAATGGTGCAATAATTATGTCAAAGTGACGAAATAATTTCCGAGATGTGTCACTGATACTTTTTTAGTGCGATAAGAAAGAAATTCGCGCTTGCGCGCCTGCGTGCGATTTGTAAACAAAAACAAGCGCCTTGATTCCGTGAACTCCCAGCATCCCCAAGGCGCGTGATACAAAAGTTTTCGGCTGGTAGACCTATAAGTATTTTTCCGCGAATTTTTAAAAAAACTTTTTTGAGCCGACGTATGATACGTCCAATCGGCATACGGGAGACATTTTGACTCGACGTTTAATACGTCCAATCGGCGTAAGAGGGTTAATTTAGCATTTTGTCAATATTTTGCTATTCACATTCATATTAGTATCTGAAAGTTAGTAAATCATTCTTATCATAAAAATGTATTTAGTCCTGAAAGTATGATGAAAATACAGTAATTAGTAAATCTTGCTCTATGAAAAAATTTGCAATTTCGTAAATTTTCCGGGATATAATACTATTTGGGATCCCCAAAACAGTAAGCAGTGTTATGATAGAGTTTAGAGCATAAGCATGTAAAATATGTGGGTAGTTTGTAGAATGGTGTAACCACTATCTCGTTGTGTAAAAATAGTAGGTACATACGCACAAACAAGACTGTAGGTTGGTGATGTCACGGTGATAATACATATTTTTTTGTGAGAGAATATACATTTATAATGAAAAAATTAGTTACAGTACTGATTACAGTAACACACTGTAATATAAATGTAATCACATTAAAATAAAGTAATCAATGCATACTGTAAACTTGTAAAGTGCATTTTTGTCTTTTGTAAAATGTTTTCCCTTAGAAATTATTCCTTGAAGAGGCTTTTTATTATGAAGATATGTCATTAATATGTATAAGATGGGCATTTTATTATGAAGATATGCCAATAATATACATAAGTAAGGTAAAAATGGTTTTGTGACGTTGACACTTCGTCGCCGATCGCAAACAATAATACGATAATCTATTTACTAAGTGTTATTGCTACCGTAATTACACTACTACTATTAACATTTCTAAAAGATTAACGAATGATAAAGGTCGCTGTGAACGCAAAGTAACTCAATGTTTATATTTTGTTGCTGGCCAATCGAAATATAAGTTGATGTCAATGATGTGGAATTATTCCAAGAATATGATATTGTAATGATACAATTAAGTTTGTTCATACTTACCTGGCAGATATATATATAGCTGATAATTCCGACGACCGACAGAATTTAAAACTTACGACACACGTAGTGGGAGTCAGGTGGTTAGTACCCATTCCCGCCACTGGGAGGCGGGTATCAGGAACCATTCCCATTTTCTATTTCTAATTTTTTTTTATTTTTCCATTTCCACTGTCTCCTGAGGGGAGGTGGGTGGGTACTTAATTATATATATCTGCCAGGTAAGTATGAACAAACTTAATTGTATCATTACAATATCATTTTGTTCATGAAACTTACCTGTCAGATATATATATAGCTGAATCCCACCTTTGGTGGTGGGAGAGACAGAATAGAGGATTTAGGAAACACATATATGCAGATATTTGATATCTTGGTTCCTTACCTGTTAGCATAGCTGGCTTCGTGATTACTGCCACGTAAGTCTGCTTGTGCTACTAGAGTTGCCAGCAAGGTAGAGACCTATATAGCTGGTGCACTCCAGATGATCTGTCAACAGGGGCGAGACCACAACGTGACTTGACCATGAACCATACTGA